>NC_057795.1:257541858-257760192 GCF_018294505.1 Triticum aestivum | reverse complement strand
CCTACCCCCTCCTCTCTCCATCTCTCCTAAACCCTAAACTCTTTTTTACTGTTCTTGTATAATGGATTTTTTAACTCTTTTTTAGTAAGTGTTTGATAGAATTAGTAAGAAAATTATTAGAACTAGTTGAACTAGTTTATTTTTAGTAGGAACTAGTTTATTTTTATTTTTAGTAAGTGCTTAGTTGAACTAGTTGAATTAATAGAACTAGTTTATTTTTAGTAAGAAAATTAATAGAATTAGTTTATTTTTAGGTGTGTTAAACAAAATTCTAGATTGATTCGTTTTGAAGTGGACATGCCATATTTTGAACATGTCACATTTGTTGCTATTTTTTAGTTAAATCATTTACTCCCGCATCGACATCGACAATGCCTATCCCGTATCCTCGTCGTCGACTCAGCGGAGGAGGCCCGCTTGATCAGAGGGTCCATGTTCGGGACCGGGCTCTGTCGGGCTAGTACAGGGGCGCAGCTTGGTGAGGAGCCAGCCCGTCATTGACCCAAACCTTCTTTGGTGGCGGTCGTGTGGGCCACTAACAATGCGGAGGCTTGCATCCCCCACGGAGGTGTTATGTCACCGTGTCAGCGAGGAGGACGCGCACGTCCATCGCTACATGGTTGTGTTGGAGGTTAAGTTCGACAATACCTGGCAAGTTCTTCAGGGATCTCACTGGAGCTATGATCTTGTGATGATTCCTTCTCTTTGGGTGTCCACCGCTAGCGCCGATACCCGTCATTCGCTAGGGTTGTAGCTGTATTAGTGATGTTATATGTATGATACTATTCGAGATGTATTAGTGATAATATTCGACGATGTACGGACGCAAGAGCTGATTTAGTTTTGCTTATTGAATGCATGCTAATTTGAATACTAATTTATTTTATGATTTTGTTTTTCTTATTGAATGCTCAAATGGGAGAACTACTCCTATTTTGAATGCTCAAATTGGAGAGCACTATGCGAGGCGTATGCTTTTGATTAGTTGATAGCTTATAGGGTTTCACTAAGTCCTAAGATGAGTATAATAATGTTTTTATTTATATTTTGTTTTTGCAGCCAAATCTCCATGTCGTCGCCGCCGTCGTCCCCGTGACCGACCCCCTTTGACCTCGAGGTGAGACCAGCCAAATCACCATGTCAATATGAGTCCTATAAGAATTTTTTTTGTTCATATTTTCAACCATTGAAATGCAATGACCATCAAGCTTGAATGCAATGACCATCAAGTTTGAATGCAAATAGGATATGTGCTTGCCCAAGTGGCCATAGTTGCAGGTAACACCTCCGAGTGGCCTATGTTTTGCTAGAGTGTTGATCAATTTCCGTTCCAACAAATTTTAGGCGCTCGATATGTCCTTTTTTAGCAAAGGTCATGCCAGGTTTTTCCGTGAATTTTGGCATGACTTGTGCTAGAATATGTAGGAAATATTGAGTGTCCTGGATTTTCTAGAAAGATAAATAAATGACATTTCGGGTTGACTTTAAGTCTGTCGAGGCTCCATACATGACAGAGGAGGAATCCTGACTGTTGTGTGGGGGTCGTTTCTCCTTCTCCTCCTTGTGCTAGACCTTTGTTATGCACTAGGGGAAGGAGGAGTGACGACCATCACCGACGGTCGAATAATCAGTGAGGGAGTGTGTCCACCATATATGAGAGAAGAAGAATGTCGACTGTTGTCATGGGGGTCGCTTCTTCTTCGTTTCTGTGTGCTAGACATTTTGGTTTAATGCACTCGGGGACGAAGGGAGGAGCGACCATCACCAATGGTCAAATATATTCACCACGTGAGCTAAGAATTTTCAAAAGAAGACTCGACGAACCGATAGTCAACCCGTGCTGAATAATAATGATCTAATTTAGTTTTTGTAGTACATATATTGAATTTTAGAAGTTTAATCTTTGAATTATGAACATAGGAAATGTCGTCGGACGACGAAAGTCTCACGGGGTGCTCCTGGTGCGGCGACGACTAGGGTTTCGGCAACAGGCCTCACTTGGTAGAAGGTCGGCGCTTCAGCATTAAGCTCTAGGAGACCTTCGATGTTGAAATGGTACACAACGATGCAAAGTGTTTTTTCGTAATCTTTTTCTTCAACGTGTAATTATCGTCTTTTACAATTCAACTAGCTTATCCCATGCCATGCAAGACGCTATGTCTTGGAGAGGATGGATTTTGAAGATCTTGAAAATATGGAAACAAAGATAGTTCACCTAAGGACCCATCATGGTTTTGATTTTGTTGTAAATCTATACAACACTGAGAGCATATCCCATTTTGGTTGCCTGAATTGGGAAGCACTTTGCAAGGAATATGATTTCTGTGAGGGTATGCTTGTCACCATGGATCTTGGTGATCCTGACATCGAGAAAGACAATATGGACATTTGGGTCCTTGTTGATACGCTTCCAGTTCTACCGCTATGTGAGTTTCTCAAACATAGTTATTAAGTAATTTATATTATTTTTTCAAAATAGTTGACAACTTATTTCCATTGATAGCTTATTTTCATTCTTCAAAGAATGTGTGGAAGATGGTAGACAGAACCTACTACACCGATGGCGCAGAATTAACTTATCAGGAGACAAATCATCTGATCTCATTTATTAATGATCTTGAGAATTACAATATCTATTATCAAACTCCTGCACATTACGGTCAATAGGTGCCACTAGTGCATGTGTTGAACTAGGTAACATCCATGGATATGGCATGGTAAGACTTTTTTACTATTACGACATTCGTGCATCTTTTGCATAAATTGTTCTAAAACTAAACTACATTGCTAACTACGAAGTTATTACTATGTCTTTCAACAAAAAATCCCGAAGGATTGTGTGCCCCATCTGATGTTTCCGAAAGGTCGCCTTGATGTTATGAGCTTACGACCAGGTCATCCTACGCACCACTGTTGTTCATACGGGATTTCTAAAACCGATGAACACATGACAATCAAAGATTGGAAAAAATATATGGTTAGCTGTAGGGAGGTACTTGGAAGCAACATTGTGCGACGCGCAAGAATTGGATGCAGGATAATCTCCATTCTCCGTAATGGAGAGTCAGGGCCTATCTTGTTTTATGCTATTTTACCTAAGAGAGTGTAGTAGGTCCTAGGTACAATGTGTTATTATGTGGTACAATGTGTTAGAGTTAATGATGATGTTGAGGAGGAGTTGTAATTATGACTAGTGACCAACTTGCTATATGAGGTCTCATTGACGAAATGATGATCATGAGGAGTTGTTATATGACAATGATGTATTATGATGATAAGTTGTTAATGATATGATGATGATGATGAGGTATTATGTCATTGGGTGAAATAACCTCGGTTTAGTTTCAAGTGGATGCACTTGAAACTAATCCACGGTTCTTTCACCCAATGATGTAATAATTCATTCTGATGTAAAAACAATCTCTAAATTGCTACTGTATGAAAACTAGTATAATGGCGTATGAATACGACATAAAACAAAAAAGAAATATGTAACAATAGTAGTAGCGTGGGTAGAGAGGCGCGCTGCTAGTAACTACCAGCAGCGCTGTCCACCAAAAGCGCTACTGCTAAGCATGTATAGAAGTAGCACGGGCGAACACACGCTACAGATACACTTTAGCTGTAGTGCCGTATCAGTAGCGCGCCACCCTGTGCTACTGCTATACCTATAACCGGTGCTACTGCTAGCCTTTTCCCTAGTAGTGTAAGGTCAAAATAGTGCTACCAATATACGAGTATCATACTATGCCATTTCAACGATTGTACCACAAAAGTTCAAAATATTACAAGGTTCAAACTCCAGAGTTATATGGCTCAAATTCGAAGATTACAAGGTTCAAGCTGATATTAGAAATGAAATTCAGCTCATCAGCTGCAAACGCTCGCGCTGATCCGCTGAACATGGATATAAGTGAGGTTCAAACTAATATTACCACTCGTAAGGCTGGTTCGAAACCTCATAATTTTTGCAAAGGGTCAGCCACTGAGAAGTCATGTATGGGGTTGACACGATGACTTCCGATTACTCTGTCATCTGAAGTTCCAAAATGAAATTCAACATTTTTGGAGCGTATTCTATTCTGCCGCATCCGCGGGTGGTGATCGACAAACCATTCATTTTTTGAAATAAATGTAGGGAAAACCTCATTACCTTCAGCACCCTTGCTCTGACAACAAAGAACCTGACAAATATAATCTTCGGTAAATTCCCTCAGTAGGAGTTCAAAGTAATTTCTGAGATATGCAGATCTAGGCATTCTATGTGATAGTTATATTGTATCACATTATTCACCACCGGGCCTAATCTTATCTGCAAAAGAAGAAAAGGTGTTAGTGCCGACATGCAGTTTTGAACACTACTACAAGCCTATTTGGTTGGCAGGATTTGTAAAATGCACTAACATGCCGTCTTCGATCCGACATGATTAACATGGGCATTTGATTACAATCTAGAAAAATGTAGCCTTCTTCAGAAGAGGTTGGAGTGGATGAAAAGTTCCCTAAGAAAACTAGTACAGATGAATCCAAAGGAGAAATGCTTATGGATTGTAACCATATGCATCAAGCAACCAATATGGGGGGGGGGACATGTATGTATTGAAATCCTCCAAAAATCCTTCAGACATCATAGTACATTGCCATTGTAAACTTGGAAAAAGGTGTCACAAATTGAACTACCTTATGGTTAATATTTAATAGGAAAGGAACATCGCCTCGATATATAGCTTCTCTAGGCACGGAAAGCATCTCAGGAAACTAACAACTTGGTCCAGGTTGGGGCCGACAGATTCTAGTTCCAAGACCTTCACTGTGCGCAGTTTCGGGGTCAAGCTTGTTGGAATCATTTTCTGGATGACAGACGAACATACATCTTCAAAATTAGAAATAATGTTAATTTCTAGAAGGAAAGGTAGAAGACGGCTGTTGTACCTGAACGGGTGTGGATCCAATAACAAGTTCGGAGTATTTGTCAGATGAGTAGCCCACCACTGTCAATTCCGGTGCAGAAATGACATTGATTCTTGTTGGACCTTCTTGGTCAACTACAAGTAATCTCTCAAGTGAAGGTGTGTCCTCAGTGACCATACCATGGTACACATCTTGTGATGTCTTCTTGCAGCACGAGCAACACACATAAATAGTCCAAAGAATCATGGAGGTGACGTGGAAGCTACTCAACCCATTGATCGCCTGAAGACGAAGGTACTCGAGTGCAGTACAGCCATAGAGCAGGTGCTCCATGTCACCGTTTGGGAGGCAGACGACGACGTGCTCGAGGTGCTTTAGTCGTGGTAGAATAAGAGTGGGTGCGTCATTAAGGGGGGATGGCAGTTCCTGAACTTGGCGATGTGCAGCGTGGGCGCGAGGCGAAGCGCGGATGTTGGCAGCGAGTGTATATGTCTATCATCAAAACTGAGCTCCTCGAGATGATCTAGGGTGAGGGATCGAAACCAGCCGTCAAGCTTGGCTCGGTCCTTGCCGTTGGAACATAAATTGCCCATGCTAAGGCCTCTGGTTGGGCCAGGGTGACTGTCGAGGATCTTGGAGAACGAATTCAAGCTTTTGTGATAGCCATGGCAGAGCTCGTGGGTGTCGATGTGATCGAGAGGGGTGGAGTTCCATAGGGGGTGCCACTGTCGGGAAAGGACGGTTGTCCGTGCCCCATATTTTATTGGGAGGTAGGAGATGATGACTATCAACATATCACCAGGGAGGCTGCTGATGAAGTCAAGGCCTGCTGGAGTCGCTTGCGAATCTTGCTACCCACCTCCGCTTGTTGGTAGCCCCGTTCTCCACATCTGGAGTCTCCTCATCAGCGACACTTTCTGATAGAAGTGGGAGTACAGGGAATATTTAGTTAAAATAGGGCAATAGAAAAGTTGATTGGTAACTAGAAGTTAGTAGGTAGGAATGGAGTAAGAAAATGGAATAACAATTGGTTGCTTAAATACTACAAAATTCCTTTGATATTGCTGGGTAAGTCAACATGTAGATACTTGAAAAGAACACTTACTTCGAACAAAGTCCGGACTGATGATATCGTCGGGGAAGTTAGTATACATCTCATGTCCAGGGTATTTTATGTGCAGTGCAATTTTAGTGCCAGCTTTCAATACATAAAATTTAGAAATTTTTGTCCAAAGGCCCTTGGCAAAATAGGAGTGACCACGTTCATCAAGTCCTAAAGAAGCAACGGTTGTAAATCCATGGTTTATGTTCAGTATGACATCCCTGCAGTCTTGATTTATGTAAAGGGAAAGATTGTGTACTACAGATTCTATTGCATAGCAAGGGACGCGCTGCAGAAAATGGTAGGATTGTTAAAGAACATGCAAATATGGGCGAAACCGAAAGAACTGTACAACAGTTGAAATCAAAGGACAAAAATCTAGAATTAATTAGATAGGGTAACCATGATGTCATGGAGATATAAGAGTAATCGGAAGAACAATACATCATTAATTTGTCTAATATAGAAAGAAGAGGAAACAAATCCCCTTTGACGTATATGCGTCATGTGGCACCTTTTATCCAAATGCAGCAATATATAGTATATGCTCAGGAAAGTAGGCCATGCCAAACGATTTAAGGTGAGACTGAACATACCACGCGCATGCTCAAGTCATCTGGTACGGTGAGATGGAACTACATGGATGTCTGGCCGAGGCCGCAAGGTCCTAATGTGTCCGTGCACTGTACACTCTATGAATGAAAGAAAATCCTCAAATCAGCTCGAAAAAAAATGAATTCAGGGCGATTTCGGCCGGGTGATTAAAGGAGGCAGATGAACTGGGATAAGAGATGAGATAATATCTCATTAAATTAGTTACCTTGTTGACCACGAGAAAAAACACTCAATACGATGGATTCCCCAACCGGGCGGAGCTGGGTCGACCACGAGCAGCGTCGAGAAATTCGATGGTGATAGGCGGCGGCAAGCGGAAGTGGCGGAATGTGGTGGGGTTTGCCGGTAGCCTGGCGGCAACGGCAAGCGTTGAGCTAAGTGGTTGCCACGGTGATATGCTGTGCCATGCATAGACGCGGAGGAGCTTGTGCATGTGTGAATGGGGACCAGAGGGGGTGGCACGCGGGGTGAGTGTTTTTGTGACATGGGGATGGTGAGGGTTTTCTTTTTTATTTTTTGAATTGGGTGGTGAGGGTTTTCTATCCCACAAAGAGTTTCGGAGGCGATGGTTTGCTAGAGCCAACCATGTGTGATGGACGTAACAGGGAAAATGAAAGTCATTGCACACGGTTCCAATTTTAGGAACCGAGTCTGATTGACGTACTACCTCCATCCTAGTTTATTGGCCCCCTTTGTAATTTGTGCCAAATTTTGACCAAATATTTAACTAACAAATGTTTATGCATGTCACCAAAAATTATATCATTGAACAGTATGTTTAAATACGCATCCAACGATATAATTTGCTGACCTACACTAACAATTCGCCAGTTAAATCTTTGGTCAAAATTTAACACAAATTACAAAGAGGACCAATAAACCAGGACGGAGGTAGATTCCATCAACCAAACTGATTGCATCCATATCCCACATTAGACATAGGTAAACATAGATTAAACATACTCAGACATAGATAATAAGCGTACACAAGCATAGTTCAACCATAAGTACATAGTTCAACCGTCATTAAGACACTACATAGCCATACATAGTTCGATCCCACATCTCATCTCATCTGCCGGCACGATCCTGAAGCTTCTCCAGGTACACGACGTACGCGGCATGCACCACCCTGTGAGAATACTTCTGCTTGAAGGAGTCAATGGCTCGTCCTCTTGCATGTGCCAGAACACACGTGAAGAAGCTTTTGGTTGCAAAATGGTCATCGAAAGCCGCCGTCCCAGGTCCTAATATGCATGTTATGCATTCCCGCATAAATCTCCCTCAGGATTTACATCTTGTACCTCCTATGTCCATCTTCATCCTCGCTGTCGACATCGTCAGACCGCACCTATACATATAGTAAAAAAATGTGGCATCAAATTTGGAATACAAACTAATCTCTAGCAAACATTTGGCAGTTGCCCAAATTTGGCATCAAATCAATGTTTATATGCCGTAAAGTAGGATTAGGAATTTATGGCTATTTTTTCAGACATATCCAGAGATTATGGTTCGATTTTTAAGCGCAATCACCTATGTACAGACTAATCTTGAAGAAAATAATGGCACAAACAAATATGTAGGTCATTCAAAATCAATTATCAAGGCCTGGCTAGGAATTATTAGCACAAACACTAACTCTAGTCAGATTATTAGCAGAAATCATTTGCACAGATGAAACAACTAATCACTTATCACTTGTACCATTCAAACAATTAATAACACTGCACGGATCTAACGAAACTTACTCAGATTTCATGGATTGGGAGAAGATAACCAT
Organism: Triticum aestivum; assembly: GCF_018294505.1. Taxonomy (NCBI): domain Eukaryota; kingdom Viridiplantae; phylum Streptophyta; class Magnoliopsida; order Poales; family Poaceae; genus Triticum; species Triticum aestivum. The sequence goes on along the minus strand of NC_057795.1, from coordinate 257,751,781 downwards.
AGGATTTCTATTCCTAAAAGGGGGAGGGAGGACGCAGGACTAACCAAAGAAACCCTAGGATATATTTGACACATAAATGGGTATAGATGACTAACCGGTTCTCCATCGTTGTCGGAGTCATCGCCGGAGTCGTTGCCCGAGTCGTCACCAGAGTTGGTGTGGACCTCCGGCTCCGGCTGTGGAAGCACAACGCCATCAACGATGTAAGGGTGCAGCGATGCCTCGCCGACGACAACGACAACCTCTGTCTCCATCTCCATGTCGTGCTCCAGTGCTTCAGCAGCCTCGGCGTCGCCACTTCCTCCGATGGGGCGCTTCAGCGGCATCCTCATATACTATCGGCTTTGAGGACTGAGAGCGGCATGGAGGATGCAAGTAGAGACAGAGGATTGTGTGTGTGGCGAGGATGGGGGGTGCAGCCGCTCAGGCGTGCCATTAATATGGAGTAGTGTGATACGTCTCCAATGTATCTACTTTCCCAAACACTTTTGCCCTTGTTTTGGACTCTAACTTGCATGATTTGAATGAAACTAACCCGGACTGACGCTGTTTTCAGCAAAACAGCCATGATGTTGTTTTATGTGTAGAAAAGAAAAGTTCCCGGAATGTCCTAAAAATCCACGGAGGCACTTTTTGGAATTAATAAGAATTTTTGGCGAAAGAATTAAGACCAGGGGGCCCAGGGCCTGTCCACGAGATAGCCCCCCCCCCCTGTAGGGCACGCCCCCCTATCTCGTGGGCCCCCTGGACCTCCACCGACCTCAACTCCAACTCCATATATTCACGTTCAGGGAGAACAGAGAGAAAGATTCATCGCGTTTTACGACACAGAGCCGCCGCCAAGCCCTAATCTCTCTCGGGAGGACTGATCTGGAGTCCGTTCGGGGCTCCAGAGAGGGGGGTTCATCGCTGTCGTCATCATCAACCATCCTCCATCACCAATTTCATGAAGCTCACCGCTGTGTGTGAGTAATTCCATCGTAGGCTTGCTGGATGGTGATGGTTGGATGAGATTTACCATGTAATCAAGTTAGTTTTGTTAGGGTTTGATCCCTAGTATCCACTATGTTCTGAGATCGATGTTGCTATGACTTTGCTATGCTTAATGCTTGTCACTAGGGCCCGAGTGCCATGATTTCAGATCTGAACCTATTATGTTTTCATGAATATATGTGTGTTCTTGATCCTATCTTGCAAGTGTATAGTCAACTATTATGTGTTATGATCCGACAACCCCGAAGTGACAATAATCGGGATACTTCTCGGTGATGACCGTAGTTTGAGGAGTTCATGTATTCACTATGTGCTAATGCTTTGTTCCGGTTCTCTATTGAAAGGAGGCCTTAATATCCCTTAGTTTCCGCTAGGACCCCGCTTCCACGGGAGGGTAGGACAAAAGATGTCATGCAAGTTCTTTTCCATAAGCACGTATGACTATTTACGGAATACATGCCTACATTACATTGATGAATTGGAGCTAGTTCTATGTCACCCTATGTTATAACTATTACATGAGGAATCGCATCTGGCATAATTATCCATCACTGATCCATTGCCTACGAGCTTTTCATATATTGTTCTTCGCTTATTTACTTTTCCGTTGCTACTGTTACAACTACTCCAAAAACCCCAAAACATTTATCTTTACTTTTGCTACCACTACCTTTATTATCATACCACTTTTGCTACTAAATACTTTGCTGTAGATACTAAGTTATTCAGGTGTGGTTGAATTGACAACTCAACTGCTAATACTCAAGAATATTCTTTGGCTCCCCTTGTGTCAAATCAATAAATTTGGGTTGAATACTTTACCCTCGAAAGCTGTTGCGATCCCCTACACTTGTGGGTTATCAAGACTAATTTCTGGCGCCGTTGCCGGGGAGCATAGCTCTATTCTCTGAGTCACTTGGGATTTATATCTGTTGATCACTACGAAGAACTTGAAAGACGACCGAACTACTATTTTGCCCTCAACTACGAGGGGAGGTAAGGAACTGCCATCTAGCCTTGCACTAGATTCTCCTTCCGTTATTAGTAGACTTGCGACACCTAAACCTGCTACTGCTATGAATTCTGATATGTCGCATGTTATTGATGATGCCACTTCTGCTATGCATGATGAAACTACTTCTATGCGTGATACTACTTTGCCATTAGGTGAATTTCTTGATGAACAACCTGCTAGAGTTAGGGGGAATGAAATTACTGAAGATCCTATTACTGATGATAGTGATGATGAAGGTTCTCCCAATGATTATGTATTTCCTGTTGTTCCTAAGGGTTATGTTATGAATGAAGAAGCTGCTAGGGAAATCTTTTCTTGCAATGATAGATATGATCTTAAGAAATTATTAGCTAAATGGAAGCAGCAGTCTCTTAATGCTAGAATGAAACCTGACCCTGCTTTTGCTACTTCGCCTATCTGTGTTACTGATAAGGATTATGAATTCTTTGTTGATCCTGAAATTATTACTTTAGTTGAATCTGATCCTTTTTATGGCCTTGAATCTGAAACTGTTGTGGCACATCTTACCAAGTTGAATGATATACCCACCCTGTTTATTAATGATGAGAAGTCTCGCTATTATTATATCCTTAAGATATTTCCGTTCTCATTAAAGGGTGATGCTAAGACTTGGTATAATTCTCTTGCTCCTAGTTGTGTGCGTAGTCCCCAGGATATGATTTATTACTTCTCTGCTAAATATTTCCCTGCTCATAAGAAACAAGCTGCCTTCCGTGAAATATATAATTTTGTGCAAATCAAAGAAGAGAGTCTCCCACAAGCTTGGGGGAGGCTTCTCCGGTTACTTAATGCTTTGCCTGATCATCCTCTTAAGAAAAATGAAATACTTGATATCTTTTATAATGGACTAACCGATGCTTCCAAGGACTACTTGGATAGTTGTGCTGGTTGTGTTTTCAGGGAAAGAACAGTCGACGGAGCTGAAATACTATTGAATAATATGTTGACTAATGAAAATAATTGGACTCTTCCTGAGCCAATTCCCGAAGTAATTCCTGAACCAATTGAGCCAACTCCTGAGCCTATTCCTAAACCCACTCCGAGGAAGAGAGGTGTTTTATTTCTCAGTCCTGAAGATATTGAAGAGGCAAAGAAATCAATGAAAGAAAAAGGTATTAAAGCTGAAGATGTTAAGAATTAACCTCCTATTGAAGAAATACATGGTCTTAATATACCGCCTATTGAAGAAACACATTGTCTTGATAACCCGACACATGTAGTAAAGGTAAATTCTCTCTATAGATATGATAAAGTTGAGATTCCCTCTACTAAATTCCATAGCCCATGCTTAGATGAATTTGATGACTTTATGGCTAGACAAGAAAGTTTTAATGCTTATGTTGGTAGAGAGTTAAAGAATAATGCTTTCGAGATAGGAGGTGTGGGCGATAATATAGCTAGAGTTAAAGATGAACTCAAACTCGTTAGCACATATGCTTCTATGGTTGCTACTCAAGCTGAGCAAGTACTTAAAGCTCAAAATGGTTTGCTTGAGGAATTAAATAATAAATATTACTTTGCTGTTAGAGTGGCTACTAGAATTGGTAGAATGACTCAGGAACCTTTGTACCCTGAAGGCCACCCTAAGAGAATCGAGCAAGATTCTCAGAGAAATAATTTAGAGGCACCTAGTTCTTCTAAAAAGAAGAAAAAGAAAAACAATAGAACTTTGCATGCTTCTAGTGAACCTACAGTAGACACACATGAGAATCCCAATGATATTTCTATTTCTGATGCTGAAACACAATCAGGTGATGAACATGAACCTAGTGATAATGTTACTGAAAATGTTCATGTTGATGCTCAACCTAGCAAAAACAATGATGTAGAGATTGAACCTGCTGTTGATCTTGATAACCCACAATCAAAGAATCAATGTTATGATAAGAGAGATTTTGTTGCTAGGAAGCACGGTAAGGAAAGAGAACCATGGGTTCAGAAACCCATGCCCTTTCCTCCTAAACCATCCAAGTCAAAGGATGATGAGGATTTTGAGCGCTTTGCTGAAATGATTAGACCTATTTTCTTACGTATGCGTTATGCTCAAAGTAAATCCTTATGCTAAGTATATGAAGGATATCATTACAAATAAAAGAAAGATACCGGAAGCTGAAATTTCCACCATGATTGCTAATTACACTTTTAAGAGTGGAATACCAAAGAAACTTGGAGATCCGGGTGTACAAACTATACCATGCTCCATTAAAAGAAATTATGTTAGAACTGCTTTATGTGATCTTGGAGCCGGTGTTAGTGTTATGCCTCTCTCTTTATATCGTAGACTTGAATTAAATAAGTTGACACCTACTGAAATATCTTTGCAAATGGCTGATAAATCAACTGCTATACCTGTCCATATTTGTGAGGACGAGTAAGTACATCACTCTAGTGATTTTCTGTGCGTCATGTTTTTTCCTGACCAAGGCTTCGCAGGATCCCCGTGGTGGCAAAGCCTCAGGAGAGGCATCCTCCAGGGACTCTTGGCCCGATCCCGATGCCCAGCTCCCCGCGCCTGGCTCCCGCACAAGGCATGGGGCCAACTCCTGCAGCTGATGTGCTGCTAGGGGGCCTCGGTCTTGAGCCTCCCGCCTCCTTCTTCCGCAACCTGGCCTGGGGGACGGGGGGCATGCCGATGGCTCCTCCACTGATCATCGCTGGTGATCGGGCGCCCCTGGACCGGCTTCGTCTTCAGGCTGTGAAACTACATCGGCCAGCCCCCAGCCAGAGGCAAGCGAGCCGCTCTGCACCTCTCCGGCAGCTTCCACAACAGAAGACGGGTTTGGCCGCACATTGGAGTTCACGCGTAGGTGCAGTGCTGTCCACTACGAGCTTTTCAGCGAGGCAATGCGCGCGATGATTTGGCTTGGTGGAGAGCTTGCTGACGTCACCACCCGCCTTGAGACGGAGGACCTCAGGTTGGCACGAGAATGGCACCAGCTGAAAGTCGCCATCAATCTTGGGCAGCTTCAACGCGATCGTGCCGTTGCATGCACTGCAACTTCTCTTGTAACTTCTCATGAGGCTTGCGCCCGCGCCCTGGAGGAGGCCAGGGCCACTGACCGTCATCGTGAGGAAGCCGAGGAGCGAGAGAAGGAGCTCTAGACTTCAAGCGCTGCCCTTGAGCGAGAGATCAAGACGCGACATGCCTTCTTGGCTGCGTCACCGGGTGAAGCATCTCATGATGAGGCGGAGTTCCTGAGATGCCGGGAGGACCTGGCGCTGGAGGCCATGGAGCATAACCTGGCGTCAGAACCTCTGGAGGTGAGGGAGCGCCAGGCAGTTATGGCTGAGGATGTTGTCGCCGCCCGAGAGGCCCGGGTCCAGCTAGAGGTCAAGCAGAAGGTGGCGAGGGCCCGTGCGGATCTGGCTGATGAGCATCGCCTGAAGCTGGAGCTGCTGGAAGCCGAGGTTGAGGGAAGGACCACCACGCTGAAGGTGAAGCTGGAATCTGCGGAACTACGTGAGAGGGCCACCAAGGAAGCTCAGGCCTCCTCCGAGGCTGCCTTGGCTTCTGCCCGCGCCGAACTGTCCTCCCTTCAGCAGCAGGTCAAGGATGCCGCTTCCCTCACGGAGAGGACAGCGAACGAAGCAAATCGCCTCCGGACGCTGCAGCGCGAGCACGCCTTGATACTTCCGAATCTCAGAGTCAGAGCCAACCGCGCCTTGGGCACCATCTGCGATGAGAGTGCCCGTCACCCGGACGATAACGATTACACCGGCCACCTCAGCTTCTTCACCGACATCGTGACCCGCCTGGAGTATCGGACCTTAAGGGCTCGCGAGTTTGTTGAGGAGAGGAGCCAGGGTCTTCTTGGGCGCGCATTCTCACGTGTCTTCATCCACCTCCTCAACCTCAATCCTCACTTCGACTTCAATGCTGCATTAGCCCCCGTACCCGTGGTCATTCAGGACAACCTGGCCGGGTGGGTGGATGATCATGTGAATGCCCTGGTAGCAGAGTTTGCTTCGGAGGATGACGCGGTCGTGATTGCGGCCGAAGAAGACGGTGTGGGTAGTGAAGATGAGGAGGATGGTCGCGATGATGCAAGCAGCACAGACAGAGGTGATGAAGAAGGCGCATCCAACTAGGCCTGTGTTTCTTTTCGCTTTGACCTGTATGACAAGAAACTCGGACACATTCTTGTGAGAGCATTTTGAAAGGGGGCCCTTATAATGTATGAGATTACGAAATGCTTTTGAAGTAGCTCCCGCAGTGCAACCCAGCAGGCCTGCGGGCTCCCAAGTAGGGTAGTTGTTGTGACTTATCTTTGGCCCTGCGGGCCTCGAGTGGGCCCTGGTGTCGCAGCAGTGCTTTTTCTCTTGAGGTGAGCCTACCGCGGGCTCGCGAGGTTGTGAGCCTCCCGAGGGGCCTGTTGGCCTGTCCTAGAGTGCCTCGCGATGGATCGACTACCGGTCCACAGCAAGGTGCGCGCGTGGTGGCCGCATCCCTGGCCCCCGAGAGGGGCCCTTGCATATTTGGGGCTGGCCCAACATGCTCAACGCGCGCATAGCACACCCAGCCCCCGCTCACGAAGCACTCGCGGGAGGGGGCAGCGGGCATGAGCCTTGCTATAAAATGCAAAGACGGAAAGTGAGAAACCGGCACAAGACAAGAAATTTCCCCGTTTTTCTTTTGGTAAGCACACGAAATTTCAAATTCAATCCAATAAGACGGCAAACAACCGTGTCCGGCGCCTAGCTAGTCTTCTGGTCTTCTCACCAGCACGAAGCTAAGTGCTTCCACTAGGTGTGGGCATAGTCATTGGGGGACAGTGTCGACGGCCAGCGCGGAGCATGGTGCTTCCACTTGGACGTGGGTGGGAGCCCCCGTGAGGCCCCAGCGCGGTACTCAGGAGACTCCGGGGCATGTACAGCGCCACTCATTATTACATGAGAGTGTCACGAGCGGAGACCTTCATAGGCACGGGGCCTTGCTTCATGTCGCCCGATGAGGACCCCGCCCTGTGCCGCCCCCGACCACAGTTGGGGCATCCGGAAACCAGGATGAGACCAAGGGGCAAGGAGGACGCTGGCAGCGCCCTCGGCGACCATAGGCCCTCCGCCGGGTGGAAGGGCTCACTGGCGCCTTCGCTGGCAGGGGACCTACTGATACGTCTGCAACATATCTATAATGTTTGATTGTTCCATGCTATTATATTACCTGTTTTGGATGTTTAATAGGCATTTATATGCTATTTTAAATTATTTTTGGGACTAACCTATTAACAGAGGGCCCAATGCCAGTTTCTGTTTTTTCGCCTATTTTAGAGTTTCACAGAAAAGGAATACCAAACGGAGTCCAAACGGAACGAAACCTTCGCGATGATCTTTCTTGGACCGAAAGCAAACCAGGAGACTTGGAGATGAAGTCAGAGACGCAACAAGGCGGCCACGAGGCAGGAGGGCGCGCCCCCTACCTCGTGGGCCCCTCGAAGCTCCCCTGACCTAGTTCCTTCGCCTATATATACTCTTATACCCTGAAAACATCTAGGGGAGCCACAAAACCACTTTTCGACCGCCGCAACCTTCTGTACCCGTGAGATCCCATCTAGGGACCTTTTTCGGCATCCTACCGGAGGGGGATTCGGTCACGGAGGTCTTCTACATCAACACCATTACCTCTCTGATGAAGCGTAAGTAGTTTACCACAGACCTTCGGGTCCATATTTATTAGCTAGATGGCTTCTTCTCTCTCTTTGATTCTCAATACCGTGTTCTCCTTGATGTTCTTGGAGATCTATTCGATGTAATATTGTTTTGCGGTGTGTTTGCCGAGATCCGATGAATTGTGGATCTATGATCAGATTATCTATGAATATTATTTGGTTCTTCTCTAAATTCTTATATGCATGATTTGATATCTTTGCAAGTCTCTTTGAATTATCGGTTTAGTTTGGCCTACTAGATTGATGTTTCTTGCAATGGGTGAAGTGCTTAGCTTTGGGTTCAATCTTGCGGTGTCCTTTCCCAGTGACAGTAGGAGCAGCAAGGCACATATTGTATTGTTGCCATCGAGGATAAAAAGATGGGGTTTTCATCATATTGCTTGAGTTAATTCCTCTACATCACGTCATCTTACTTAATGCGTTACTCCATTCTTTATGAACTTAATACTCTAGATGCATGATGGATAGCGGTCAGTGTGTGGAGTAATAGTAGTAGATGCAGGCAGGAGTCGGTCTACTTGACACGGACATGATTCCTATGTTCATGATCATTGCCTTAGATATCATCATAACTATGTGCTTTTCTATCAATTGCTCGGCAATAATTTGTTCACCCACCGTAATATTTGCTATCTTGAGAGAAGCCACTAGTGAAACCTATGGCCCCCAAGTCTCTTTTCCATATTATTAAATCTCGTTTACATCTTGCTAGTTTCTGATCTACTATTTTTCAATCTTTTACTTTATGATCTATAAACCAAAAATACCAAAAATATTTACTTTACCATTTATCTATCTCTATCAAATTTCACTTTTGCCAGTGACCGTGAAGGGATTGACAACCCCTTTATCGCATTGGGTGCAAGTTGTTGATTTTTTGTGCAGGTATTCGGTGACTTGTGCGTTGTCTCCTACTGGATTGATACCTTGGTTCTCAAAACTAAGGGAAATACTTACGCTACTTTGCTGCATCACCCTTTCCTCTTCAAGGGAAAACCAATGAAAGCTCAAGAGGTAGCAAGAAGGATTTTCTGGTGCCGTTGCCGGGGAGATCTACGTCAAGTCAAGCCATACCAAGTACACAACATAAACTCTTCTCCCTTGCATTACATTATTCGCCATTCGCCTCTCGTTTTCCTCTCCCCCACTTCTAAAACGATTTTCGAAAACCTTTGCCTTTTCTTCGCCCCTCTTCCGTTCGTCTCTTTTCGCTTGCTTCTTGTGTGCTTGTGTGTTGGATTGCTTGCTCTGTCACGATGGCTCAAGATAATACGAAATTGTGTGACTTTTCCAATACCAACAACAACGATTTTATTAGCACTCCAATTGCTCCCACTACTAATGCTGAATCTTGTGAAATCAATGCCGCTTTGCAGAATCTTGTTATGAAATATCAATTTTCTGGCCTCCCTAGTGAAGATGCTGCATCCCATCTAAAAATTTTTGTTGATTTGTGCGATATGTAAAAGAAGAAAGATGTGGATAATGATATTGTTAAATTGAAGCTATTTCCCTTTTCGCTTAGAGATTGTGCTAAAACTTGGTTCTCATCTTTGCCTAAAAATAGTATTGATTCATGAATAAGTGTAAAGATGCTTTCATCTCTAAGTAGTTTCCTCCCGCTAAGATCATCTCCCTTAGGAATGATATTATGAATTTTAAGCAACTTGATCATGAGCATGTTGCACAATCTTGGGAGAGGATGAAATTGATGATACGTAATTGCCCTACACATGGTTTGAATTTGTGGATGATTATACAAATTTTTTGTGCCGAACTGAATTTTGCTTCTAGAAATCTTTTAGATTCGACCGCGGGAGGCACTTTTATGGAAATCACTTTAGGAGAGGCTACTAAGCACCTAGATAATATTATGGTTAATTATTCTCAATGGCACACCGAAAGATCCACTAGTAAAAAGGTTCATGCGACTGAAAAGATTAATGTTTTGAGTGGAAAGATGGATGAACTTATGAAATTATTTGCTAATAAAAGTGTTTCTTCTGATCCTAATGATATGCCTTTGTTCACTTTGATTGAGAATAATAATGATTCTATGGATGTGAATTTTGTTGGTAGGAACATTTTTGGTAATAACGTGTATAGAGGCAATTTTAATCCTAGGTCGTACCCTAGTAATTCCTCTAATAGTTATGGTAATTCCTACAACAACTCTTATGGAAATTTTAATAAGATGCCCTCTGATTTTGAGAATAGTGTTAAAGAATTTATGAGTTCGCAAAAGAATTTCAATTCTTTGATTGAAGAAAAATTGCTTAAGATTGATGAGTTGGCTAGGAACGTGCATAGAATTTCTCTTGATGTTGATTCTTTGAAACTTAGATCTATCCCACCTAAGCATGATATCGATGAGTCTCTCAAGGCCATGAGAATTTCCAATGATGAGTGCACAGAAAGAACCGCTAAGATGCATGCTAAAAAAGATTGGTTTGTAAAATCATGTTCTTCTAATTTTCATGATAATAATGACGAAGATCTAAAAGTGATTGGTGTAACTCCTATTTAATCTTTGTTTTCCAATATAAATCTTGATAAATATGGGACTGGATATGAGTCAACTTTAGTTAAAAGGCGTCCCAAAGATTCGGAGTTTTTAGATCTTGATGCAAAAATTGATAAAAGTGGGATTGGAGAGGTCAAAACTTTAAGTAGCAATGAACCCACTATTTTGGATTTCAAGGAATTTAATTATGATAATTGTTTTTTAATAGATTGTATTTCCTTGTTGCAATCCGTGTTAAATTCCCCTCATGCTTATAATCAAACAAAGCTTTTACTAAACATATCGTTGATGCTATGATGCAATCTTTTGAAGAAAAGCTTGAACTAGAAGTTTCTATCCCTAGAAAACTTTATGATCAGTGGGAACCTACTATGAAGATTAAGATTAAAGATTATGAATGTTATGCTTTGTATGATTTGGGTGCTAGTGTTTCCACGATTCCAAAAACTTTGTGTGATGTGCTAGGTTTCCGTGAATTTGATGATTGTTCTTTAAATTTGCATCTTGCGGGTTCCAACATTGAGAAACCTATGGGAAGGATTAATGATGTTCTTATTGTTGAAAATAGGAATTATATACCATTAGATTTCATTGTTCTTGATATAGATTGCAATCCTACATGTCCTATTATTCTTGGTAGACCTTTCCTTAGAACGATTGGTGCAATTATTGATATGAAAGACAGAAACATTAGATTCCAATTTCCGTTAAGGAAAGGCATGGAAGACTTTCCTAGGAAGAAAATTAAATTGCCTTATGAATCTATTATGAGAGTCACTTATGGATTGCATACCAAAGGTGGCAATACCTAGATCTATTCGTGTTTTTATGCCTAGTTAGGGGCGTTAAACAATAGCGCTTGTTGGGAGGCAACCCAATTTTATTTTTGTTTTTTGTTTTTGCTCCAGTTTAGTAATGAGTAATTCATCTAGACTCTGGATAGATGTGGTTTTAATTTTTAATTAGTGTTTGTGCCAAGTAGAAGCTTTAGTATAGCTTACGGTGATAGTTGTGTTGATCCTGCTGAAAATCAGAAACTTTGGCGCTTAGTAAATTAGTTTTGAAAATTCACGGAAACGTGATTTTGATCTTATTATTTTGCTCTGGATTGGTACACAAATTTCTCAGGCTTTCCTAATTTGGATGGATTTTTAGAGTTACAGAAGTATTAGAGAGTTACAGATTACGACATAATGTTCTGTTTTTGACAGATTCTGTTTTTCGCGTGTTGTTCGCTTATTTTGATGAATCTGTGAGTAGCATCGGGGGGTATGAACCATGGAGAAGTTGGAATATAGTAGATATTACACCAATATAAATAAAGAATGAGTTTTCAACAGTACCTTAAAGTGGTGATTTATTTTCTTATACTAATGGAGCTCATGAGATTGTTTGTCGAGTTTTGTGTTGTGAAGTTTTCAAGTTTTGGGTAAGGATTTGATAGACTTTGGAATAAGGAGTGGCAAGAGCCTAAGCTTGGGGATGCCCAAGGCACCCCAAGGTAAAATTCAAAGACAACCAAAAGCCTAAGCTTGGGGATGCCCCGGAAGGCATCCCCTCTTTTGTCTTCGTCTATCGGTAACTTTACTTGAGGTTATATTTTTATTCACCACATGATATGTGTTTTGCTTCGAGCATCTTGTATGATTTGAGTCTTTGCTTTTTAGTTTACCACAATCATCCTTTCTATACACACCTTTTTTGGAGAGACACGCATGAATCGTGATTTATTAGAATACTCTATGTGCTTCACTTATACCTTTTGAGCTAGGCAATATTTCTCTAGTGCTTAACTTGTATCCTTTTAGAGCACGGCGGTGGTTTTATTTTATAGAAATTGTTGAACTCTCATGCTTCACTTGTATTATTTTGAGAGTCCTTTAGAAGAGCATGGTAATTTGCTTTGGTTATAAAACTAGTCCTAATATGATGGGCATCCAAGATGGATATAATAAAAACATTCATATAAAGTGCATTGAATACTATGAGAAGTTTGATTCTTTATGATTGTTTTTGGATATGAAGATGGTGATATTAGAGTCATGTTAGTAGATTAGTTGTGAATTGGAGAGATACTTGTGTTAAAGTTTGTGATTCCCGTAGCATGCACGTATGGTGAACGTTATGTGAAGAAGTTGGAGCATGATTTATTTATTGATTGTATTCCTTATGAGTGGCGGTCGGGGACGAGCGATGGTCTTTTCCTACCAATCTATCCCCCTAGGAGCATGCGCGTAGTACTTCATATCAATAACTAATAGATTTTTGCAATAAGTATGTGAGTTCTTTATGACTAATGTTGAGTCCATGGATTATACACACTCTCACCCTTCCATCATTGCTAGCCTCTCTTGTGTCGCGCAATTTTCGCTGATACCATACACCCACCATATACCTTCCTCAAGACATTCACCATACCTACCTACTATTTTATTTCCATATTCATTCCGAGATATATTGCCATGTAACTTTCCACCGTTCCGTTTATAATGACACGCTCCATCATCGTCATATTGCTTTGCATGATCATGTAGTTGACATCGTATTTGTAGCAAAGCTACCGTTCATAATTTTTTAATACATGTCACTCTTTATTCATTGCACACCCCGGTACACCGCCGGAGGCATTCACATAGAGTCATATTTTGTTCTAAGTATTGAGTTGTAATTCTTGAGTTGTAAGTAAATAAAAGTGTGATGATCTTCATTATTAGAGCATTATCCCATGTGAGGAAAGGATGATGGAGACTATGATTCCCCCACAAGTCAGGATGAGACTCCGGACAAAAAATATAAAAAAAAGAGAAAAAAGAGGCCATAAAAAAAAGAAGAGAAGGCCCAAATAAAAAATGAGAGAAAAAGAGAGAAGGGGCAATGTTACTATCCTTTTTCCACACGTGTGCTTCAAAGTAGCACCATGATCTTCATGATAGAGAGTTTCCTATTTTGTCACTTTCATATACTAGTGGGAATTTTCATTATAGAATCTGGCTTGTATATTCCAATGATGGGCTTATTCAAAATGCCCCAGGTCTTCGTGAGCAAGCAAGTTGGATGCACACCCACTTAATTTCTTTTTGAGCTTTCATACACTTATAGCTCAAGTGCATCCGTTGCATGCCAATCCCTACTCACTCACATTGATATCTATTGATGGGCATCTCCATAGCCTGTTGATACGCCTAGTTGATGTGAGACTATCTTCTTCTTTTTTGTCTTCTCCACAACCACCATATACTATTCCACCTTAGTGCTATATCCATGGCTCACACTCATGTATTGCGTGAAGATTGAAAAAGTTTGAGAACATCAAAAGTATGAAACAATTACTTGGCTTGTCATCGGGGTTGTGCATTATTTAAATATTTTGTGTGATGAAGATAGAGCATAGCTAGACTATATGATTTTGTAGGGATGGCTTTCTTTGGCCATGTTATTTTGAGAAGACATGATTGGTTTGTTAGTATGCTTGAAGTATTATTATTTTTATGTCAACATTAAACTTTTGTCTTGAATCTTTCGGATCTGAACATTCATGCCACAATAAAGAAAATTACATTGATAAATATGTTAGTAGTATTCCACATCAAAAAATTCTGTTTTTATCATTTACCTACTCGAGGAGGAGCAGGAATTAAGCTTGGGAATGCTTAATACGACTCCAATGTATCTATAATGTTTTGTTGTTCCATGCTATTATATTATCTATTTTGGATGTTTAATAGGAATTTATATGCTATTTTATAATATTTTTGGGACTAACCAATTAACCGAGGGTCGAGTTCCAGTTTCTGTTTTTTGTGTGCCTATTTTAGAGTTTCGCAGAAAAGGAATACCAAACGGAGTCCAAATGGAATGAAACCTTCGCGATGATCTTTCTTGGACCGAAAGCAAACCAGGAGACTTGGAGATGAAGTCGGAGACGCAACGAGGCGGCCATGAGGTAGGAGGGCACCCCCAGGGGGTAGGGCGTGCCCCCTACCTCGTGGGCCCCTTGTAGCTCCCCTGACCTAGTTCCTTCACCTATATATACTCTTATACCCTGAAAACATCTAGGGGAGCCATGAAACCACTTTTCCACTGCCGCAACCTTCTGTACCCGTGAGATCCCATCTAGGGACCTTTCCGGCGTCCTGTCAGAGGGGGATTCGATCACGGAGGGCTTCTACATCAACACGATTACCTCTCTGATGAAGCGTGAGTAGTTTACCATAGACCTTCGGGTCCATAGTTATTAGCTAGATGGCTTCTTCTCTCTCTTTGATTCTCAGTACTGTGTTCTCCTCGATGTTCTTGGATATCTATTCGATGTAATATTCTTTTGCGGTGTGTTTGCTGAGATCTGATGAATTGTGGATTTATGATCAGATTATCTTTGAATATTATTTGGTTCTTCTCTGAATTCTTATATGCACGATTTGATATCTTTGCAAGTCTCTTTGAATTATTGGTTTAGTTTGGCCTACTAGATTGATCTTTCTTGCAATGGGAGAAGTGCTTAGCTTTGGGTTCAATCTTGCGGTGTCCTTTCCTAGTGACAGTAGGGGCAGCAAGACGCGTATTGTATTATTGCCATTGAGGATAAAAATATGGGGTTTTCATCATATTGCTTGAGTTAATTCCTCTCCATCATGTCATCTTACTTAATGCGTTACTCCGTTCTTTATGAACTTAATAATCTAGATGCATGTTGGATAGCGGTCGATGTATGGAGTAATAGTAGTAGATGCAGGCTGGAGTCGGTCTACTTGACACGGACGTGATGCCTATGTTCATGATCATTGCCTTAGATATCGTCATAACTATGCGCTTTTCTATCAATTGCTCGGCACTAATTTGTTCACCCACCGTAATATTTGCTATCTTGAGAGAAGCCACTAGTGAAATCTATGGCCCCGGGGTCTCTTTTCCATGTTATTAAGTATCGTTTACATCTTGCTAGTTTCCGATCTATAAACCAAAAATACCAAAAATATTTACTTTACCGTTTATCTATCTCTATCAGATCTCACTTTTGCAAGTGACCGTGAACGGATTGACAACCCCTTTATCGCGTTTGGTGCAAGTTGTTGATTGTTTGTGCATGTATTTGGAGACTTGTGCGTTGTATCCTACTGGATTGATACCTTGGTTCTCAAAACTGTGGGTAATACTTATGCTACTTTGTTGCATCACCCTTTCCTCTTCAAGGGAGAAACATCACAAAGTCAAGAGGTAGCACCTACCTCCGCGTGGCGCCTTGCTCCACGCAGGGCGGGGGAGGCCCTGGCCCCAACTCCCCTTATGCCGCTCCCAAGGCCCTTCGTCCACCTGCAGCGGGGCCGCCACCCCGGGGGCCCTGGCGGTGGCTGCGGCTTGGTTCACCTGCGGTCCATGGTTAGTGTAGTCGTGCTCCTGAGGCATTGGCTGTACCCAGTGACTGTTGTCGTCGAAGGCGTTGGTGGAGCCCTGCATCGGCTCACAGAGAGCCTCGATCTTGTGTGCTCCCAGCGCCCATCCTGGCATGGGGGATCGGGTGGGGCCTCTCCTGACGCGTATCTTAGGTCCATCACGGTTGGCACGTAGGCCTCCGGGCTGGCCGCGCCTGAGTCGCTTCCCGATCGCCTTGCGCTGCTGCTCTTTGGGCCCAACACCAGGTCCTGATGGCTGAGAACTGGTGCTCCGGCGTGGCCCCAGGGAAAGCCGCTCAGGTTCGCCCCGCCTCGGGGCGGCATGGTCGAAGTAGAGCGGGCGGCTCCGCGGGCTGGGCCAACGCTGAGAGGTTCTCCAGTAGCCCCGGGAGGGGGTGCTTGGGCATAGCGAGGGCGAGCACGTGCCCCCGCCGTGGCTTGCAATGTGGGCAGGGCGCAAAATGGTGTCGCACCCCTGCATGCAACATCCAGCAACTCGGCGACTCATTCTAGCAGGGCATCACGGCTGCTCTCCGCCAACCTGCACCTCAGCAGCTCTCGAGCCACAATGATCACCGCTCGTATATTTGCCGGCTCCTGGCGAGTGTGTTGTGCAATCGCCGTGGCATAGCTCGAAGATCACGCAGCGGCGTGGTTGCCGCACAGCACGAGAGGGGGCGGCGGCGGCCCACGCCACATGCAGCCGATGGCACCGGGCGGTGTGCAAGCCGCAAGCAGCGCGGAGTGGAGTTCTTCCTCGTCGGCAGACGCTATCGGGGTGGACCAGACAACCCATTTCTCAACACGGGCCCTCGGGGTGTCGACCATGGCAGCGGTGGAGCGGAGCGGATCGGTCAACAGAAGAGAGGCTCCAATGCACCCCTACCTGGCACGCGAAATGTCGGATTTCGGGTTCCGCAAACCCTTGAGAGGTTGAAACTCTGGGGTGCATGCGGAGATCTCAACCGACCTAGCCTTCCGACTCACTAACCTCACAGCCTAATGCGTCGAGCTCGTAGGGAAAGAAAGACACGGCAGTTTACCCAGGTTCAGGACACCTTGTGGTGTAAAACCCTACTCCTGCTTGTGGTGGATTTGCCTCGAGGGGCTGAGGAAGAACTTATACAGAGGAGAACAGCCTCTGGAGGCGTGTTCTTGGGATCAACTAAGCTGGTGAGATGGCGAGGGTGAAATGGATCCGATCCCCCTCCCTTGGTGGTGGCTAGGTACTATTTATAGTGGCCTTGGTCCTCTTCCCGAATGGAGGCGGGAATGCATCCCACAACGGCCAAATTTGAAGGGAGACAACAAGTACATCCTATCCTGACTAAAGTGGTCTTCGCCTGCAAAGGCCTGTGGTCGTGACGCTGTGGTGGGCTCGGTGTCGGTGTCAAAACCGGCGGATCTCGGGTAGGGGGTCCCGAACTGTGCGTCTAGGCCGATGGTAATAGGAGACAAGGGACACGATGTTTTTACCCAGGTTCGGGCCCTCTCGATGGAGGTAAAACCCTACTCCTGCTTGATTAATATTGATGATATGGGTAGTACAAGAGTAGATCTACCACGAGATCAGAGAGGCTAAACCCTAGAAGCTAGCCTATGGTATGATTGTTGTTCGTCCTATGGACTAAAACCCTCCGGTTTATATAGGCACCCAAGAGGGTTAGGGTTACACAGAGTCGGTTACAATGGTAGGAGATCTACATATCCAATCACCAAGCTTGCCTTCCACGCCAAGGAAAGTCCCATTCGGACACGGGACGAAGTCTTCAATCTTGTATCTTCATAGTCCAGGAGTCCAACCAAAGGTGATAGTTCGGCTATCCGGACACCCCCTAGTCCGGGACTCCCTTAGTAGCCCCCAAACCAGGCTTCAATGGCGATGAGTCCGGCGCGTAGATTGTCTTCGGCATTGCAAGGCGGGTTCTTCTCCAAATCCTATGTATCTGTTGAATATCGTCTGGCTTCCTGTGAATATTGCGCTCCTCGGCTTCCACGCCCAATAATGGCCGTCTTCCACGTGTTGAACGAATGCGAAAAGTCAGGGTATTTTTACATTTACCCCCCTAGCTGCGCAAATGAGCTGCCTATAAAGGAGACGAGGATCTAGATCTGAATCATATTGCGGGCTTCGTGGCCCTTTGCGAGCTGTTTTTGGGCATCGAGGCCCATTTTGCACTGTGGAAGAAGCTGTTCTGCCTTGTGCCCCGTTCTCAAGAGCGGTCAATATATCAAGTGGGCGGAGCCGAACTATGGCGCATCGCCAGGACCGGATATCTATCCGGAACCCCGAAGAAGGCGTCTGAAGACTGGCCTTCGGAATGGTTTTATATAGAAGATGTCCCCCTGCCGGACCCTATTCGGATCGGCCTCCCTGAGTTCAATAACGCTCCTTTGAAGAAACGCCTAAGCTAGCGTCCGCGGAGCCCTCAGAAATAAAATGACAAGGACGTCCTTTACCTGATGAGCTGAATTAGGCTATTAGCTCATTCCGAACTGACCATGATCGGGGTCATGGCCACATGCATTATGCGGGGGGTGCAGCCGCTCCAGTATAGAGGCCACCCCATGTGGGATTTCAACGGGGAGGATGATGCCACCCGTTGCGGCCGTAAGGGACCGGGATCGGTCACCGATCTGATGAAGATCTTGTTCGCATTGTACAAGGGAGAAGAGGAGGAATTTCTCCGTGTCAATCCGCAGGGCGGATTTTCTATGAACAATCCTCCAAGCTGGGCAAGCAGACATTTAATTTTGCGTATCCGATCCATACTCCCATAATCAAGTATCTCATTTTGTGATTTCGGCGCAGGAACAACGCCGGGCCGTAAAGGATATAAATAGCCCGCCACCACAACCCGAGGATCCGGAACGGTTCCTCGATCCGACCTCCCAAGAGGATCCAGACATATCGGTGGAGCTGATCGACGGGGTATTCCACCAACTGAGCATCGATAATGCCTTGGTCGCCATTACGGCCGATTACCCCGGAATACTCCCCGCCTCGCAGGTAACTGAGACCGAAGTCCCAATACTTTGAAAATGACCCATCCGTGCGTGTTTTAGATCACCGTATACCAATGGTGTTTCGCAGGGGAAGTCCTTGAGGCGGAAGGCCGAGCCTGCGACGACCAGTCAACAAGGGATAGCAAGGCCCAATAGGCTGAAAAGAAGTGCATTCCAGATTGAAACACCAAGGCAACGGTATGGCGTGTCATCTTGCTCCCTGGTTTTATTCCCGAGAGGCATACTAATGGTCGTGCTTTTTCAGGAAGAAGAGCGCTCGTCGGACTATATCCAGAGAGTTTGCCAATCAATCCTCCGCTCGCCAGGCTCCAAAGCCAGGTCCAGAAGCGAAGGCGAACACGAGGCATGCGTCGGAAGCTCCTCTGACAGAGGATGCCGACAGGTTATCTGCCACCAATTCAGAGGTGGAGAGTGCCATGAATCACAGGTGTCACCGGACAGTTCTTCGTGACGCATGTTTCTCCCTAGAGGCATTGGATGCCTTCAATACAGGAGATGTGCACCTCCGTGCCGCTCAAAATGGTCTAGCCAGAGCCACGGAGCAGTATGTAAAAGACATACGGGTGAGAAAATTTGACAGTTATATATGCCAGTAGCCACCGAGACTTGAAATAGTTAGAATAACTGATTTAACGATCATTTATTGTGCAGGATCTTACGGAAAAGAATACCCAACTGTCCTAGGAGCTGGAGGAGTGCAAAGCCCAACTTGACGCCGCACTAGCCACAGCAGGGGAAGCCAAAGAGACTCCCTCCGGTAATATATGCTTCAAAGGATGAGTAATTTGTGAAGTGCGGCGTGTGTATAAGTCTGACAATAATATTGCAGATGGCGCCGGGATAGATCCAGACAAGCAAAAGCTCATGCGCCGGTTAAAGGCCGGCGAGAATGTGCTTACAAGGGTGAGGCAAGAGAAAAATAACCTCCAAGATGCAAACACCTAGCTGGGTGAGGAACTAAAGGATGTTCGTGCCCATCTGTTTGACTCCTTTAAGGAGAATCGGCGGCTTCGATGCGGCATTTTTAGTAAGTGCTTGAACGAACTTTGAAAAAAGAGTTCGGCGAGGAAGTCAACTAATAGAGTTATGTTTGTAGGTATGCTCGCAGGCCGTCCTGCGGAGGAAATGCCCGGTTCTACGGGTGACCTTCTTCCCGAGATCTTGCAACTGCACGAATGAGTTCGGCAGGTGATGAAGGGCGTCCCCCAGGCCTTGTGGCCATCTTTCTCCCTGCCTGAAGGCCTTGGAGAGCTTGCAGAGAGGCTTCAGGGAGCGCGGCAGCGCTTCCACTTATGGAAGATATCGGCATGCCGTCAAGGCACCAGGGAGGCATGGGCCATGGTGAAGACGCGGTACACGAAGGCTGACCCAAACCACATGGCCGAGGTCGGACCTGCGGGGCCCGATGGGAAGGAGATCCCTGTGAGCTTAGTGTACGGCCAAGTAGAATTGGCCGCAAAGTATTCCCAACAGGACTGTAAACTAGACAGCCTGCTGGATGGCATTGAAGAGGAATATGCCCAGTCAAGTTGACTATGTAATTTAAGATGACATGTAAAATGCCTTCTTGCCGGATTGTAGATCGTTTGTCATAGCGAACCTTTTCGCTTCAACCTCGGGACCCAATAGTCCAGAGTGTGTCCGAATACCCTCGCGGTTATATAACAACTGGGCATGCGTGGAGACCAGGCGTAGGGGTCATTAGTGCTTTATCAGACAAGTGCCCAACTAGTTATGTTATATTACATGGTTAGTAAGAAACATCTTCCAGGGAGAATAATTCCGTTAGGGGTTCCTTTCCCTGGGAGGCATGCCCTAAAGTGCATGTCCGGACTGCGAAAAAAGCAGAAAAACATCTGGGGGCAGATAAATAAATAGATAAGAATTCGTATTTTAGTTCACTGACCGAATATTCCCTTAAGAACGCTAGCTTTCGGCTTCACCCAGTCTGAGGTACACATCCGGCTGACCCAGCAGTAACAATCGCAGAGGTGCTCCCTTTACCGCCTAGCCGAACAATCGAGAACGTAGGGGTAAGCACAGGAGCCAGGCAACCCAGCTTGGCCAAAACTTATGTCATATCAATGCATATAATGGCGAATAAAAGGTACATGCGGAAGTGTGACACATGTCTTGGGCATGAAGCCCATATAAATAAGCTTCTGTTAAAGAATCCCCCAGGTATAATGAGCACGGATAGCGTGTCAAGTGTGTGCGAACAATGCGCGAACAAGCTTTCAAAGGTTGTAATAAGAAAGGAGGGAGAAGGAGAAAAACAAAAGACAGCTAATATGTAAAATATAGACGGAGGAAGGAGACAAACTCAGAATCCGACGCTAGGCGTAGAATCTTCGGAGACAGGCTGCGTTCCATGGGTTCGGCTCGAGTCGGTTATCCGATGCATCTTGCAGACGGTACGCTCCACCAGTCAGGACTTGGTCGATGATAAAGGGACCTTCCCATTTGGGCTTGAGTTTGTCCTTTTTCTTGTCCGGCAGGCGTAGAACTAACTCGCCAATGTTGTAAGTTTTGGCCCGTACTTCTCTGCTTTGATATCTTCGAGCTTGCTGTTGATAGAATGCGGAACGGGCTTTTGCCACGTCACGCTCCTCCTCCAATGCGTCCAAACTGTCCTGCCGATCGAGCTCGGCTTCTCTTTCTTCGTACATGCACATGCGAGGTGAGTCATGAATTATGTCACAGGGCAGAACTGCCTCTGCACCGTATACCATAAAGAATGGTGTAAATACGGTGGTGCGATTTGGAGTGGTTCGCAGCCCCCAGAGTACGGAGTCGAGCTCCTCTACCCAGTGCGTGTTAGATTCCTTGAGGGACCGGACTAATCTGGGTTTGATGTCGCTCATGATTAGACCATTTGCTCGATCGACTTGGCCGTTAGTTTGAGGGTGATAGACTGAAGCATAGTCGAGCTTGATGCCCATGTTTTTGCACCAGAGTTTAACCTCGTCGGCCGTAAAGTTCATGCCGTTATCAGTGATGATGCTATGGGGGACGCCGTAACGGTGTACGACCCCTGATATGAAGTCTATCACTGGTCCGGATTCGGCCGTCTTAACAGGTTTGGCCTCTATCCATTTGGTGAATTTATCCACCATGACCAGTAGGTATTTTTGCTTGTGGGTTCCTCCTTTGAGGGGTCCAACCATATCAAGCCCCCAGACCACGAAGGGCCAGGTTATGGGTATAGTTTTGAGGGCGGTGGGTGGCATGTGGCTTTGATTAGCAAAGAGCTGGCAACCGACGCATCGTTGGACTAAGTCCTGAGCATCTGCCCGGGCCGTCGGCCAATAAAATCCTATACGGAAGCCCTTGCCTACAAGGGCCCGGGCTGCGGCGTGGTGCCCGCCGAGTCCGGCATGAATTTCAGCCAGAAGGTTCCGCCCTTCCTCTTCGGAGATACACCTTTGAAGGACTCCGGTTGTGCTTTTCTTTTAAAGCTCTCCCTCATGGACCTTATAGGCTTTGGATCGCCACATTATGCAACAGGCCTCGTTTTGGTCCTCGGGAAGTTCCTGCCTGGTTAGGTAGGCTAGGAATGGTTCCGTCCACGGGGCGATGACTGCCATTATTACATGGGCTAAGGATGTTACTTCGTTGGCAGGACCACCAATTGTGTCAGAATGTTCGGATCTTGGCTGGGTTATCTTCGATTCCTCTACTGGATACAATGAATCCCAAGAGCTTTCCGGCTGGTACGCCAAAAACACATTTTTCCGGGTTAAGGTTAATGTCATATGTTCGGAGATCATCGAACGTGAGCCTCAAATCGTCTACTAGAGTTTAGATGTGCTTGGTTTTGACGACCACATCGTCTACGTATGCCTCCATTGTTTTGCCGATCTGGTTTGCCAGACATGTCTGAATCATGCGCTGATATGTTGCGCCGGCGTTTTTGAGCCCAAAGGGCATTGTGTTGAAGCAGAATGGGCCGTATGGGGTGATGAATGCCGTTGCGGCCTGGTCGGGCTCTGCCATCTTAATTTGGTGGTAGCTGGAGTATGCGTCAAGGAAACACAATGAATTGTGTCCTGCGGTAGCATCGATAATTTGATCGATGCGGGGGAGGGGGAAGGGATCCTTTGGGCAAGCCTTGTTGAGGTCCTTAAAGTTGACGCATAGGCGCCAGGATTTGTCCTTGTTTGGTACCATCACCAGGTTTGCTGGCCAGTCCGGATGTTTTATATCTCCGATGAATCCGGCCTCCAATAATTTGGCTAGCTCCTCTCCCATGGCCTGTCTCTTGGGTTCCGAGAAACGCCGAAGAGCCTGTTTGACCGGCTTGAATCCTTTTAGGGTGTTTAGGCTGTGCTCGGCCAGCCGGCGTGGGATTCTTGGCATGTCTGAAGGGTGCCAGGCAAAAATGTCCCAATTTTCACGTAGGAATTCTCGTAGTGCAGCGTCTACCTCAGGGTTTAATTGTGCCCCGATGGAGGCCGTTTTTCTAGGGTCCATTGGATGGACTTGGAATTTGACTATTTCGTCCGCTGGTTTAAAGGAGGTGGACTTGGATCTCTTATCGAGTATCATATCGTCCCTATTCACCATGGAGCGCAGCGCAGAGAGTTCCGCGGCTTCTAGGGCTTCGGATAGTGCCTCAAGGGCCAGTGCGGATGTCTTGTTTTTGGCGCCGAGTGCTATGTCCGGGTCACTAGCGAGAGTGATGATTCCGTTGGGCCCGGGCATTTTGAGCTTCATGTACCCATAATGGGGTATAGCTTGAAAAAATGTGAATGCCTCTCGCCCTAATAGAGCGTGATACCCGCTGCTGAACGGGGCCACTTGGAACGTGACCTCCTCGGACCTGTAATTATCCGGCGTGCAGAACACCACATCCATTGTGATTTTTCCAGTACAACATGCTTCCCGACTGGGGATTATTCCTCTAAAGGTTGTGCTGCTTCGCTCAATGCGGCTCCAGTCTATTTCCATTTTTCTGAGGGTTTCCTCGTAAATGAGGTTCAATCCGCTGCCACCATCCATGAGTACCTTGGTAAGGCGAAAGCCGTCCACTATTGGACTGAGGACCAATGCGGCTGGTGCTCGGGCTGTTCGGAATTTAGGTTTGTCACTAGCATTAAAGGTAATAGCCGTGTCACTCCATGGGTTTATTGTTGCTACTTGGTAGACTTCGGCAAGGTTACGGAGTGTTCGTTTCCGCATATTATTTGATGTGAAAGTCTCGAAGACTGTTAATACCGTACTGGTATCCTTGGGCTGGTGCTCTGGAGTTAGAAGCTCTTCGCCACTTTTGGCCACCTGCCGTAGTATCCAACATGCTCTAAGGATATGAGTTGGAGTGGCACCCTCTATACTGTGAATTTTGCAGGGTCCATTGAGCCATCCTTCTAGTACGGTTCCATGCCCTATGGAGGGTTTTTGCTTTTTGGTGTTTAACCCAGGTGCCTGGTGATAATGCACCATTTTATTTCGGACTGGGGTTGTATTCAGGGCCGGATTGTCCCAAAATTTGATTTCGATTTTCCAGGCGCTTTCCATCACACAGTACTTTCGTACTATGGATGCCAAGTCAGTGAAGCGTGTAATTTCACAATGACTTACGACGTTGAGGATTCCCTTGTCTGTGCAATTATTGCAGAAGAATGAAATTGCGTCCTCCTCGTGGCAGTCCTTTATCCTGTTCATAACCAGGAGGAATCTGGCCCAGTAATGGTGTACTATTTCTGCGGGCTCTTGCCGGATTTAGGATAGATCGCTTATGTTTGGGTGGGCGGGTGGAATTAAATTCAGAACCCCATCCACTTTAAGACTCAGGGGCTAGGTAGTTTCTGAACTTGGAAGCTTGGGTTCTTGGATGTTGTCCAATGAATCTAGCCTGCTGCCTGACTTTAGGTTCAGGGCTTGAGTAACATCCTCCCCTCCGCGGGAATCCGGCATGGAGGGATCGGGAATCCGGACATAGCTAGTCCTTAAGATAGAAGAAGGGTTGCCGTATTGTTCCTCTACCACAGCAACGTGGTGGGTAACCTGGGGAGAGTTAATCTCTCTCAGATCGGGTTTAGGCCCAATCTGATCGTAGTCTGTAGCGACTCCCAGGGCGGCGATGTGATCCAAGAGCTCATTTAAGGAAGAGTTCCGAGCTAACGTGAAGATTGCTTTCGATGACCCGAGAAGTCATCGTCGGCGTGGCGGCTGGACAGGCGGTCATAAGGAAACCGCCTAGCCGGAGAGTTTGGCCGATAGCCAAAGCTCCTTTAGCAATAGTGTCGTCTTTAAAGACGGGATGAGGCATCCTTCCTGATGGCAACGACACAGAGGAACTCTCAATGAAAGCACCACTGTCGGTGTCAAAATCGGCGGATCTCGGGTAGGGGGTCCCAAACTGTGCGTCTAGGCGGATGGTAACAGGAGACAAGGGACACGATGTTTTTACCCAGGTTTGGGCCCTCTCGATAGAGGTAAAACCCTACTCCTGCTTGATTAATATTGATGATATGGGTAGTACAAGAGTAGATCTACCACGAGATCAGAGAGGCTAAACCCTAGAAGCTAGCCTATGGTATGATTGTTGTTCGTCCTATGGACTAAAACCCTTCGGTTTATATAGGCACCCAAGAGGGTTAGGGTTACACAGATTCGGTTACAATGGAAGGATATCTACATATCCGTATCAACAAGCTTGCCTTCCACGCCAAGGAAAGTCCCATCTGGACACGGGACGAAGTCTTCAATCTTGTATCTTCATAGTCCAGGAGTCCGGCCAAAGGTGATTGTTCGGCTATCCGGACAGCCCCTAGTCCAGGACTCCCTCACTCGGTGATGACCTCCGTCCTGCCATCCAGGCGGTCTTGGTCTTGTTGCACAAGAATGGAAACCTTTGGTTGATTCCTCGGGACTCCGCGCCTGCTGCTTGCCTCCTTTGCACCAAAGATGAAACTGGTACTCTGCACCCATTGGCGCCAGCCTGGCCTTGGTCGTCATGGCTCACGTCATCCAAACCTCGCGAGGTGAGCCTTACATAGAAATCTCCGCTCCTCGGGAGCTAGCCTGAGGAGGCCGATCCCTTTGGAGGTCTTGGTGTTGTTTGTCTCGCGAGGCTTGGCCCCTCGCGAGGGTCTTCAGTTTGTTGATGTTGAAGTTGGGCTGTACCAGGCCATCGATGGAGCCACGTCGTGGGCCACAGGCAGGCAGGTCTGGGTACCCCCGTATCTAGAACGCTGACATTATCGTAGTATAGGTCATGGTGAGATTCAGAACTAATTAAGTTTGGGCGCATACTATGCACGCATGCATGCAGGAATCCCTGTCATCAGCTTGAAGTGTGGTGTGACATACATATGCATCGTCAACTAACCCCCGCTCCATGTGGGGATTTCTGGTTCGAAAGCATGGTGCCACATCAAAGTTGTTCCATTGCGTATTCAAACACACCTCTCCATACATATGTTTGGGCCACACACAGGCAGTAGTTGTCTTCGGGAACTAGCTACTTGCGTGATTATTGGCAAGCTAGCCCATCTCTGGTGACGCATGGACGGCCATCACTTTGACCAACAACAAGAGAGAGGTTGTACGACCAAGGTGGATTATGCTTGGTCCGTTTTACGATACATCTTGGTGAGATGCCCTCTTTGGCCTGCCGACTGGAAGTGTGTGTGGAGGGGGGGGCTGCTACTTCGCACATTGCTAGGTGAACTTCCGTGGGGGGCATGCATTCATAGCTTAGGATTCCCCTCCTGCCGACATGAGGGGGGGGGGGTAAGCAATACCGTGCACTTTGCAAGCTAGGTGCCACATCGAAGTTGCATTTGGTATTTGAACATCAAACCACCCTTTTCATACATATATTTCCTCCACATGCAAGTGTGTTCATGTTCTGACCCTTTCCCACATCATTTTTGCCAAATTTATGAACATTAGACAAGTAGGATGACGCAACGGACAGGGTTCACTCGCATTTAACCGTGTGCCACTCCGGTGACCCTATCACGCACATCCGCACAGTACATTGGGCTCCACGAGGCTTCCCCTCTCAAAAATATGTACCCGCCTGCAGGTTTTCTCTATTTGATAACACGCCGTTATTATGTTTCGCCATTGTGTGATGTTTCTTGTTCCCGCTCCTGCCTGCATCCCTTAAAAATATCCGCACAGTACACACACACACACACACACCAAAACCTCCTCGGGCGCGCGCACACACACACACACACCCCTCCCTCTCTCAAAACTCCAGAAGGTCGCCGCCGCTGCCGCCGCAAGGCCTCCATTGTCAATATCTGCCGGTTTGCCCGTGCAGCTGGCCCACCGATCTCCATACCCAAGTCGCCCTGAGTTTCTTAGATGACGCCTACCCAACGCCCCCATTTCCACAGATCTCCATCCCCATCCCCCACTCTAGAGCTTTGCATCCTAAGCTCGGCTACGCTTCCTGTGGAGCTCAAGGAGTGACTGGCCCGAAAGAGGCGTATCACAGTCTCTTCGGCGACGTTGCCGAGGTGGCTACCGAGGAAGTGATGACCCACAAGTATAGGGGATCTATCGTAGTCCTTTCGATAAGTAAGAGTGTCGAACCCAACGAAGAGCAGAAGGAAATGAAAAGCAGTTTTCAGTAAGGTATTCTCTGCAAGTACTGAAATTGTCGGTAACAGATAGTTTTGTGATAAGGTAATTCGTAATGGGTAACAAGTTACAAAAGTAAATAACGTGCAGTAAGGTGGCTGATGTGGAGCATCCCTCGCTCATCCCCATGGACGTACCTACATCTCCCTCAACACCACTTGGACCCATGACAAGAGCTAGAACAAAGGCTATTGAAGATAAGGTGAACTCGCTCCTCTCTGAACTCCCTCTCTCTACTCACGAGACTTGGCTACTACCTCATATGGAGACTCTGTGTGTGATAAGGTACTTGGAGGAGAGCCACAGGATAGCTACACCCAATGGCCAAGGTGGCAAGGACACCAAGCATGAACATTAAGAAGAAGAGCTACTTGGGAAGCTACAGGAACCGGACGACCGGCCGGGCCCGGACGTCCTACCCCTGAAGGTTGCTACAACCGAGAGAAGGAAGGCCAGCCAGAGCTCCAGGCACCGGACGACCGGCATGGTCCGGCCGACCAGCGACTCCCAGCGAGCGGACGACCGGCCGCACCGGACGTCCGACAAACCTACACCCGAGCCAAAACAGCGGATGTCTGATCCTACCGGACATCTGGACCTCCGCGAGTGACCGGACGACCGGTAGAGACCGGACGTCCGATGCCTGAGTGACCGCAGCCTTGGGCTGATGCCTTTGTACCACTTCACTTGACCCCCCATTTGCACTATGACTATAAATAGAACTCTCCCACCTCCTAGCTAGGTTTAGCATTGTCATATCTCGTTTGAGATAGAGCATTGCTCATCCATACCGGATCTACTCCACGTGAGGGACCGTGCCTCTTCGGAGGAGATCCATCCGGATTCAAGGCCTCCATCCGGAGAAGACAATCAAGACCTCCTCACGGAGAAGAACGGTTACCCTTGTATCTTCCCTTTGTTGACTTTGGATATTGTGTTACCTTATGCTTTCGGTGATCTAGGCCTTGTGTGATCAAACACTTGTCGGTTGAGTGTTTCTCTCGTTTCTCCCGTGATTTCCCTTGTGTTCTTCCGCATGTTCTTCGTGTTTCCCCGTAGGATCCACTACAAACGTGAAAGATCGGACCCATAGGGGTCCGCCCTACATCATCTTGGTATCATGAGCCACGTTGATCACGTTTTGGAGCCCCTACCCCATGTTTTCTAGCTTGATTTTGTTGATTTCGTCCTAAATCCAAAAATTCCCCACCAAAAATAGCCCCAATTTGTTTTTGTGATTTGTTGGTGAGTTGAAATTTTGTTGGATTTGGTCCATGGATTTGTGTTGCCATGTGTGGATCTAGCTTTCCCCACCCTCCCCACCCTTTTCCATCCACTAATCCGCTTTATTTCGACCTCACCATCTTCCTCAAACCCGAAATCGTGCTGTTCATCCCGTGCCCGATTTTCGCCCAGGTTACGGACGACCGGACCCTGCCGGACGTCCGACGACCAGACGACCGTGACCACCCGGACGTCCGTGCAACTCTGACAAAACTAAAATTTGTCAGTTCGGCCACCACCACAACCCTACCTTCCACCACATCTTCCAAACCCACATACACCACCATCATCCCCAATACCTCCTATGACGATTTTGCCATGTTTTGGTCTTTGAGATTTTGAGTTGTGGCTCCCATGTCCTATTGTGTTTCAGCTATATAGGTACGGTTCGACAGCATCATCACCACGGCTCATCTTCGCAAGGGTCTCATCATCGCCAAGGACGGTAACCTCGACGACATCTTTGTCATACCTTGCAATTGCATGGATACCCACATGGCCTTACTTTTGCGTAGCTTACCCATCGAGACTAGCCATTGAGTATTGCCGGCAACGTGACTTATGCACATTAGTGATCATACTCCATAGCATACATACCATACCATAATGGTGCATATCTTGGCATCAACTTGTGTGTCACAAAGTTGTCATCGCATACACAATTGCTATCTTGGTTCGTGAAGTTTTGCATGAGAAAAGAGCTCAAAAATAAAAGAGCTACCCAAGCTTTTAAGCAAAGAGGAAAGATAAGCAAAGAGCTTATGAGCAAGAACCATAGCATCATTCTACATTAAGATTGTCATACTCGATCATCTTGGATCTTAGCACCGAAATACCATACATATAGCATAGTTGGGATAGAGAGCGTTGCATTTTTGCCTAGTAGGTTGTGCACAAGTTCCGTATCCGCCTATTGTGCAATCGTGGTAGCGTCTCTCGTGTATTGTGCAACAAGAGCATTTTCGTGGATTTCTCATTTTGGCTCACTTTTGGTTTGCACAATCCCATTTATCTATTTGCGTGTGTGTTTCCGTGTACCATTATTTGCTTGGTCTACTTGTTGCATTTGCAAATTTGTGAATCTTTTCCAACATTATTGACGCTCACTTACAATTGCATCAAATTTTGTGCCACCATCCTAACCAAGCTCCACCATAAGCTTTTACTTGTGTAGGTGCGAGAACCGACAAGGATTGGTACCAATAGTGCTATTTCATTGTCCGCATTTGAGTGAACTTGATTCATCATCAACATCGGTCAAGGTACATTGGTATAAGTTCTTCTCTTTCTACCACTCACATTTTGCTTGGAATGATGGATAGATCGAGTACGTCTACCAACCAACTCTTCATCGAGCAAGACGACGACATGTCATCATACGTAACCAAGAGCCACCTCTTTGGTGCGCAACGAGCGTTCCATCAAGAGCAACAAGCTATGAACGAACGCATCGACAACCTCGCCACCGACTTGTGACTCTCCGAGCAACGTACCAAGGACTACTTTGACAACAAGCTCGACGCGCACAAGCAAGAGAACAATGCAAGGATGGATGAGATCCGCACTTTGTTGGTGAACCGTTCTCCTTCAACTTCTTCATACTCAAGACGGAGCCACTCAAGTCGACATTCCGACTCCTTCTCCGACTCAAGTACACCGTCATCGAATACTCTTAAACGAGCCGCGTGTCAAGACCGTCATGCATCTCACAACCCGCTACACGACAAGCATTCACAAGAGCAAGTCGATGAGCAAGTCCCTCGTCCTCACTCAAACCAAGTCGCTTTTGCTCAAGCTCAAGAACGACAACGACTATGGCGCCAAGAATAAGAACGAGCATCTCTACACCAAGAGGATTAAGACGCCGAGGCTCAACGTCTTCAACAACAACAACGAGAAGCGCAGGCTCTTGAGGCGCAACGTGCCCTTCAAGAATCAAGTCGAGCCATCGCCAACCGCAATCGCGAATGGCGCAATCAAGAGGAAGCCCTTTGAGAGGAAATCCAAGAGAGGAACTACCAACCGCGTGTGCACCGTCAAGTTCCTCAAGCTCCTCCACAAGCTCGTCAAACTCCACCTCAACCTCAAGTTCAACAAGAGCAAGTTGATCATGGACTTCCCCCACGCCAAAAGCAACATGTGGATGATTACCATCCACGTCAAGGGCGTCATCATCACCATCGCCAACAACACAATGAAGAGCAAAACTATGGCAAGCTCAAATTCACAATGCCCAAGTTCAATGGAAGCAATGATCCCGAAGAGTACCTTTCATGGGCATTGAAGGTCGACAAAATCTTTCGTTTGCACAACTATGAGGAAGAGAAGAAGATCGCTATGGCATCACTTGAGTTCCAGGACTATGTGCTCATATGGTGGCAACAAGTCCTTGAGCGCCGAGAAGCAAGAGGGGAACCACCTATCACCACTTGGGATCAAATTAAGGAAGTCATGCGAGCATGTTTTGTGCCCACCTACTACAACCGCGATCTTTTCAAGAAGCTACAACTCCTCAAGCAAGGAACAAAGAGTGTTGAAGAATACTACAAGGAAATGGAGATAGCCATGATTCGAGCCAATGTTACGGGAGATGATGAGCAAACAATGGCACGATTCTTGAATGGACTCAATCATCCCATCAAGAAGATCGCCGACTTCCAACCCTACTCCAACCTCATTGAGCTCGTACATCAAGCTACAAAGGTGGAACGTCAAGTGCAAGATGACTTCAAGTACGCCAAGTACTCGTCCAAGACCTACGGCTTCTCCAACAACCAAGCTTCAACAACTCCTCCAACCTCTACATCAACCAAGCCTTCTCCAAGCAATGACAACAAGCCAAGTTACAAAAAACTTATTCAGGTTCAAGTCGTCTTCCTCCTACTACAAGCAACTTCAAGCCGCGTGGTTCATCATCTACTCCGACCGATGAGACCATCAAGACAAGCTCCTTCAAGTGTTTCACTTGCGGCGGCCGAGGCCACAAGTCCTATGAATGCACAAACAAGCGCACCATGATCCTCAACGACGATGGCACCTATGACTCCATGAGTGATGAGGAGATGGAAGCTCTTGAGCAAGTGGCCATGCACCGGCGAGTGAACAAAGATGAAGATGATCAAGTCTTTTGTGATGAGGATTCGAGCCCCGCTCTCGTTGTCTCCAAAGTCTTGACTCTTCAACATCAACAAGAAGAAGACCAATGATGCCACATCTTCCACACTAAGGCCGGCATCAACGGAAGGTCCATCAAGGTCATCATCGATGGAGGTAGTTGTCACAACTTGGCAAGTGAAGAACTATGCTCCAAGCTTCAATTGGTCAAGAGGAAGCACGTGCAGCCCTACAAGGTTCAATGGCTAAGTGACTCCGGCACTACACGAGTTGAGCATACGGTCCAAGTCTCCTTCAAAATTGGTGCATATAAGGACACTTTGGAGTGTGATGTGGTCCCAATGACCGTTTGCCACCTCCTTCTTGGTCGAGCATGGAAATTCGACCATGGTGTCATCCACAACGGGCGTACCAATCACTATAGCTTCAAGATGAAAGGGAAGGAGTATGTGCTACGACCTATGTCTCCTAGTCAAGTGATAGCCGACAAGCAAGCCACCCATCGTGGAGAGAAGAGTGAGAAAGTGATCCACCAAAAATTGAGTGAGAGCCACAAGCCAAACTTGAGCGCCTCTTCGCCTAGGGAGAAAAACCTCATACTATTTTCCACAAAAAGTGAGATGAGAGAAGTGTGTGAGAACCCATCGAGTGTGATGCACTTTGTCCTTGCGTGCAAGGATGGGGAACCAAAAACTAACACCTCTCACGAGCTACCTTTAGTGTTTCAATATCTTTTGCAGGAATTCCAAGATGTTTTCCCCAATGAGCTACCTCCAGGTCTACCTCCTCTACGAGGCATTGAGCATTGAATTAACCTCATCCCCGGAGCGCCTCTCCCAAACAAAGCTCCATACCGTGTCAACCCCGAAGAAACTAAGGAGATCCAATGGCAAGTACAACAACTAATCGACAACGGTCATGTACGTGAAAGTTTAAGTCCTTGTGCCGTTCCCGTTATACTTGTGCCTAAGCAAGATGGAAGTTTCCACATGTGTTCCTATTGTAGACCTATAAATGCTATTACCGTTCGCTATAGGCACCCCATTCCTCGCCTAGATGATATGCTTGATGAACTTAGCAGTGCCGCCTTTTTCTCAAAAATTGATCTTAAAAGTGGCTATTATCAAATCTGCATACAAGAAGGTGATGAGTGGAAAACTGCTTTCAAAACCAAATTTGGCTTATATGAGTGGCTAGTTATGCCTATGGGTTTATCGGAAGCTCCCGGTACTTTCATGCATCTTATGCATTATGTGCTTCGCCCTTATATTGGAGTACTTTGATGACATTCTTGTTTTTAGAAAATCCATGAAAGAGCATCTTAATCATGTTAGGGCTGTTTTGCAAACCCTTCGCAAGGAACGTCTTTATGCAAACTTGAAAAAATGCATGTATGGTGTTGACAAACTCGTTTTCTTGGGTTTTGTTGTCTCTTCCAAGGGTGTCCATGTTGATGAATCTAAAATTGAAGCAATTAAAACTTGGCCGCAACCCACCAATTTGCAACAAGTGCGTAGCTTTCTTGGTCTTGTGGATTTTTATCGTCGCTTTGTGAAAGACTTTAGCACTATTGCCGCTCCTTTGCATGCCTTGAGTAAGAAGAATGCTCCTTTTGTTTGGGGATCTTTGCAATCCACCGCTTTTGATGAGCTCAAGTCTTTGCTTACTCATGCTCCGATTCTTGCTTTGCCCAACTTTGAGAAAACTTTTGAGGTTGTGGTACCGGAATTGGCAGAGTTTTGATGCAAGAAAAACGAGCCATTGCTTATTTTAGTGAAAAACTCTCCGGTGGTCAACTTAACTACCCCATCTATGACAAAGAATTGTATGCTTTAGTGCGTGTCCTACATGTTTGGGAACATTATCTTAGACCTCATGAGTTTGTCATCCATACCGATCATGAAACGCTTAAGTACTTAAAAGGTCAAACTAAGTTGAACAAGCGTCATGCCAAATGGAGTGAATTTATTGAATCTTTCCCCTATGTGATCAAGTACATTAAGGGTAAGGAAAATGTACTTGCGGATGCACTTTCACGCATATGCATGCTTGTCACTAAACATGAGTTGAATGTTATTGGCTTTGAGCACATAAAAGACTTGTATGCTAATGATCCATCTTTTGCTACTCCTTATGCTAAATGTTTGACTCATACATCTTGGGAACAATATTACATCAAGGATGGTTATCTTATGAGAGCTAACAAACTATGCATTCCCGAGTCTTCTCTTTGTTTGCTACTTTTGCAAGAGGCTCATGGATGCGGACTAATGGGACATTTTGGACGCGACAAGACATTCGCCACGCTCTCCAAGAACTACTTTTGGCCCAAGATGTTCCGTGACGTCTCACGTTTCACCAACCGATGCTCTACATGTTGCAAAGCTAAGTCTAAAGCTCAATCCCATGGTCTTTACATGCCTCTTCCTATTCTTTATCAACCTTGGGAATACATTAGCATTGATTTTGTACTTGGTTTGCCTAGAACTCAAAATGGAAAGGATTCCGTGTTTGTTGTCGTGGACCGATTTTCTAAGATGGCACATTTCATTCCTTGCAACAAGATAGACGATGCTTCACACGTTGCTAATATCTTTTGTAGGGAAATCTTGCGACTCCATGGAGTACCAAAGACAATCGTCTCCGACCGTGATGTCATGCTCTTGAGTTACTTTTGGAAGACGCTATGCGCCAAGCTCGGAATCAAGCTCTTGTTCTCATCCGCATACCATCCTCAAACCTACGGCCAAACGGAGGTGACGAACTGGACACTCTCCACTCTACTTTGCGTGTTGATCAAGAAGAACATCAAGGAGTGGGAAGCATGTCTACCCATCACAGAGTACGCCTACAACCATGCAAGACATTCGACTACCGGCAAGTCCCCCTTCGAGGTCATCTACGGCTTCAACCCATTGTCACCATTGGACATTCTACCTCTTCCTCTACAAGAGCGCACCAACATGGATGCGAGTACATGAGCAATATACATCAAGAAGATGCATGAGGATACAAGGCACACCATCAAGCGCCAAGTACAACGACTAGCGACCAAGCTCAACGTCAACAAGCAACCCATGATCTTCAACAATGGCGATCTCGTGTGGCTACACCTTCGCAAGGACCGTTTCCCCAATGAACGCAAGTCGAAACTTCTCCCTCGAGCCGATGGACCCTTCAAGGTGCTAGCACGCTACAACAACAACGCCTACAAGATAGACCTCCCACGAGCCAAGTAAAATGTGAGCGACATCTTCAACGTCAAGGACCTCGCGCCATACCATGGAGATGAAACTTTTGATCCGAGGTCGGATCTTTCCCAAGGGGGGGGGGTGGAGATTGTGATGCCCGGATAATTAGGATACAACAAAACTCTGCTAATGATGCCACGTCACCACTCTTACTGTTGTAAACCTCACGATGATTCAATCCCGTCTGAATTCAAAAATTCAAAATCAAGGCAAACAATAAAAGTTTTCAAACATTAAAACTAAAATGTTCTATATGTGCCAAATATTGCATAAATAATTATGGTGGAGAATCCACATTTTT
The DNA here is from genome assembly GCF_018294505.1 of Triticum aestivum. Classification (NCBI taxonomy): domain Eukaryota; kingdom Viridiplantae; phylum Streptophyta; class Magnoliopsida; order Poales; family Poaceae; genus Triticum; species Triticum aestivum. The sequence goes on along the minus strand of NC_057795.1, from coordinate 257,716,594 downwards.
ATAAAGTATTTAATGGCACTGAAATAAATAAAACAGTAATAAAAACTAATAATTAAATGCCTTTACTAATTAGTAAATTATCAAACTAAATTAATTGGGGACTAGACATTTTGTGACGGTGGACTAAACTGAGATACTAAATTAGATGCTATGCATATATTTTACAGAAACTAAAATAAAAGGTGACTAAAGTAAAACAGGAAAGAATAAAAGAAAAGAAATAAAAAAAAACCCCACTGGCCCAACTAGGCCAAGCCCCCACCTGGCCCAGCCGGCCAGCCCCCCTGGCCCGGCCCAAAAACCCCCCCACTCCCTTATCCACTCCCCTCCCCGTCGGTGGAAACCCTAACCACCTCACTCTCCCCCCCGATCCCCTCCTTCTCCTTCCCCGCGCCGTCCGGATCGGGAGCTGCCCGATCCCGTCGCCCCCCCCCCCCCGACGCCGGCGACCCCCGCCGCCCCGTCCGCACCTCCCCGACCTGCCGCGCTGGGCGCAAGGCCCCCTCGCCGCCGCGGGGTCGTCCCCGACCCCCCCACTTCGACGGATCCCGTCGCCGTCGGCCGCCTCCCCGCCCTCCTCCTCAACGGTCGACCCCGACCGCCCCCGAGCAGCTCGCATAGACCCCACGCTCCCCCCCCCGTGAGCACTCCCCTCCCCCATCGGTCCCCTCTCTCCCCCTAGTCCCCTCCCGAACGCCGCCGACGCCCCTGGCCTCCCCGTCGCCGGCTCCGGCCGCCCCCTCGCGGTCACGCGGTGCGCCGCCCGCGGCCATGCCGTTCCCGGCCTCCCTCTCTCCTCTCCTCGCCCGAGCCGCTCGCCGGCGAGCACGCCGCACCCGAACATCCCCCCCCCGCCGGTCTGGTTGACTCGGTCAGCTGGGCTGACCGGTCCACCCCCCCTCTCTGTCTATGACATGCAGGCCCCACCCGCAGAACGTTTTTGAAATAAAAAGAAAAGGAAAATGAAATTTAAATAAATGTAAATAAAAATGAATAAAACTAATTAATTAATTAATTAATTAAGTAAATAATTAATCTAATCAATCCTGATTAATTAACCTAATAACTAATTAACCTAATTAACTACTGTTAATTAAACTTAATTAGGTTAATTAGTTAACAGTGTATGACGAACGGGACCCACCTGTCAGGGTTGACTCAGTCAACCCCTGTTGACTGCTGACGTCAGCATGACATCATGCTGACGTCATAAATACATTTTTTCGAATTAATTAAATAAATAATTAAATTCCAAAATTGTTAAAATCTTTCAAAAATCATATCTTTTAATCCGTAACTCGGATTAAAATATTTTCAACATGAAAGTTGCTCAGAACGACGAGACGAATCCGGATACGCAACCTGTTCGTCCGCCACACACCCCCAACATATCAAACTCGCAACTTTCCCCCTCCGGCTCCTCTGCCCGAAAACACGGAACACCGGGAATACTTTCCCGGACGATTTCCCCCTTCGCCAGCATCACCCCATACCGCGTTAGAACACACCTAGCACCGCTCTTTGTCATGTCTTGCGTCGTCTTGCTTATGTTTGCACTGTATTTATTGTTTCTTCCCCCTCTTCTCTTCGGTAGACTACGAGACCGACGCTGCTGCTGACCAGTTCGACTACGGAGTTGACGACCCTCTCTCTTGCCAGAGCAACCAGGCAAGCCCCCCCCCCTTGATCACCAGATATCGCCTACTCTTCTCTATACTGCTTGCATTAGAGTAGTGTAGCATGTTACTGCTTTCCGTTAATCCTATTCTGATGCATAGCCTGACATTGTTGCTACATCTGTTGATACCTTACCTGCAATCCTAAATACTTAGTATAGGATGCTAGTTTACCATCAGTGGCCCTACACTCTTGTCCGTCTGCCATGCTATACTACTGGGCTGTGATCACTTCGGGAGGTGATCACGGGCATATACTATATACTTTACACTGTTACATTACTGGTGATACTGTTTGGAGATGGGGGCTGAAGGGGCAGGTGGCTCCATCCAGGTAGTGGTGGGCCTGAGTTCCCGACGGCCCCCGACTATTACTTTGTGGCGGAGCGACAGGGCAGGTTGAGACCACCTAGGAGACAGGTGGGCCTGGCCCTGTTCGGCGTTCGCGGATATTTAACACGCTTAACGAGATCTTGGTATTTGATCTGAGTTGGCTACGAGCCTATACGCACTAACCATCTACGCGGGAGTAGTTATGGGTATCCCGACGTCGTGGTATCAGCCAAAGCCCTTCAGACGTCAGCGACGGAGCGGCGCGCGCCGGATTGGAACGTAAGCCTGCTCTTGTATTAAGGGGGCTAGTTCTGCTTTCGGCCGCGTACGCAACGTGCAGGTGTGCTATGGGCGATGGGCCCAGACCCCTGTGCGCTTAGGTTTAGACTGGCGTGCTGGCCTCTCTGTTGAGCCTAGGTGGGGCTGCGACGTGTTGATCTTCCGCGGCCGGGCATGACCCAGGAAAGTGTGTCCGGCCAAATGGGATCGAGTGTGTTGGGGAATGTGGTGCACCCCTGCAGGGAAGTTAATCTATTCGAATAGCCGTGATCTTCGGTAACAGGACGACTTGGAGTTGTACCTTGACCTTATGACAACTAGAACCGGATACTTAATAAAACACACCCTTCCAAGTTCCACAAACAACCCGGTGATCGCTTTTCCGCAGGGCGACGAGGAGAGGATCGCCGGGTAGGATTATGCTATGCGATGCGACTGGAGATGCGCTTGGAGATGCTACCTGGATATGCTACTTGGAGATACTACTTGGAGGACTTCAATCTACACTCTTCTACATGCTGCAAGACGGAGGCTGCCAGAAGCGTAGTCTTCGACAGGATTAGCTATCTCCCTCTTATTCTGGCATTCTGCAGTTCAGTCCACTGATATGGCCTCCTTTACACATATACCCATGCATATGTAGTGTAGCTCCTTGCTTGCGAGTACTTTGGATGAGTACTCACGGTTGCTTTCTCCCCCCTTTTTCCCCTTTCCTTTCTTTTTGGTTGTCGCAACCAGATGCTCGAGTCCAGGAGCCAGGAGCCAGCGTCGACGACGACTACTACATTGGAGGTGCCTACTACTACGTGTAGGCTGACGACGACGACCAGGAGTAGTTAGGAGGATCCCAGGCAGGAGGCCTGCGCCCCTTTCGATCTGTATCCCAGTTTGTGTTAGCCATCTTATGGCAACTTGTTTAACTTATGTCTGTACTCAGATATTGTTGCTTCCGCTGACTCGTCTATGATCGAGCACTTGTATTCGAGCCCTCGAGGCCCCTGGCATGTATTATGATGCTTGTATGACTTATTTTATTTGTAGAGTTGTGTTGTGATATCTTCCCGTGAGTCTCTGATCTTGATCGTACACCATTGCGTGCATGATTAGTGTAAGATTGAATCGGGGGCGTCACAAGTTGGTATCAGAGCCGACTGCCTGTAGGAATCCCCCTTTCCAACTCCTTGGCCGAAGTTGAGTCTAGTCATTGCAAAACTTTTACTAACTTGGCTGTGTGCCTTACGGGCCCACGTCGCCATTGGGTGGTAGTAGGATCTTTTATTCCTTGACCTATGCTCTGGGACTCTGACATCTCTTCTATTCGGGTTAAACGATTTTTACTAAAATCTGACTTTAGGTTCTCGAAAATACTTTCTCCCGGAGAGCCCCTTCAGTCCAGGTGATCGCTGGCTGCACCAGAAGATTTCGAAGTTACTCGGCGAAACTCTTTTGAGACTTTGTGCCCGTTGCCTTTGCAATTCCCTACCATCGAAATATCCCTATGGATAAATACATACACTTGACGTTCTTACTTTTATTCCCAGTTGATCTTGTTATTACAAGATACCCCAAAATTCTCTCTATTGATCCGAGAATATCTTGTGCCTACTATCTTGCAATTCCTTGTCACCTGAATACCCTATGGATAATTCTCGCACTTGTCGAGTATCCGCTCATCCCCAGTTGTTCATGTGTTTCACAAAAGTCTTCAAAATAATATTCGATCTTCCGAAAATCCTCTGGAGCCTTTGGCTCTTGAAATTCTTGCTTGCTTGCATTATGGTTAATCCCATAAGTCTCATAGTCTTAATGACATTCCTTGTCATTATCATTTTGAGTCTGTTGACTCAATATTCTGCGAATACACGCAATCATCATTGATCCTTATAAATTACCTTTCCGGCTGAGCTTCCATTCTTTTAACTGGAATTGGTTCTCGACCAATCCAATTGTCGTTGATTGTACCCTAAGGCTATTCAACTTATCCATCCTTAATCAGAGCATTGCTTCTGATCCCTTGATTTGGAAATCATAATTCCTTTGCATTTGACAATTGAGTTAGTCAGTTGTTTCTATAATCTGATCTCCTTGCATTCTTTTTCCTCTAGTTGAGTACCGATACTCGTATCAGATCCTTTGTGGACCATCAAGTCCTTTGTTAGATTGTTATCCGACAGTGTCCTTCACATTTGATCACCTTGTGAGTTCTTCCCCTGATACATAATGCCCTTGTTAAGTTGTATCCTCTGCTTGGCCAACCATGCTCTGCTTTCGGGCTTGTGTTATTCACTCTTGAAACTTGTGGTATATGTTTCTAAGAAGCCCCTATGGGTTGAACATATGCCTTCTCTAAACCGTGTGAACCCGAAAGTTTTCACGAGTCATACTCTTCTGGTGCTTCACCAGATAAAATTTCAACACTGCAACTTCATCGAATGTGAGAAGTGAATGAAAGGTTATGCATTGGAGAAGTGGGAGTCGACCTTGAACTTGTGTTCATGCCCATGGACACGATGTAGATCTTATCATTAAAGCTTCTCTTAAATAAATTATTCCTTTGGTATAAGTTCATCTTATATCTAGGATCTGGCCTTTTGCAACCGTGGTTCCGACCATGATTGTTCTTCTTTGATCTCATTTCTCGGACAAGTTAAAACAATTGTCTTCTATGGATCAATACACCAGTCCAACCTTTACTTTGATCTTGTGTTGAGTATTACCCCCCTGGTATCTCGAGATTATCATGGAACTGCATAACTTTTTATGAGTTCTTCATCAAGTGCTACCTTCCCACCGATTCCAATTTTTCGCGGGCTCTGAGTTATTGAACACTCAAAGACACCGATAACTGAACCGAGTCCGCTCTTCGGTTCAACAACTCTTCAGTAAGCTTCTATAAGTACGAGTTTGTACCCGATCACGCCATTCCTAGCCTGTTTGTCTATATCATTGTCGTGACGATTCTAACTGTGCTACCTGGTCCTTATTCTCGGAGCACCAATTTTCGACGATGAACTAACCTTACGTCGATCCTCATCGTCATATCATTTCACCTTGAACAACAAGCTTGGTTTCGAGTTTGTGTCGTACCCTTGGTTCCAATAACCTTTCACTTCATCATTACTTGACTTGATGTCGTTACCGATCGATTACATCTTCATGAACTCTCGCGACAAAGGTGTCGTGATCATCAACATTCTGAGCTCATCCAGGATATCAATTGAATTCATGATGAGACATACCATTCTTGCCCTCGATGAATTGTATTATCGTCGACCACTTTATTGCCCTCCCACCAACACAAGCTTGTTCATGTTTAGTGTTATACCTTGAGTTCCTTGCTATCCAGCAATTGTTCTTCTTTACCTTGGAGTATTACCATCCTTTATGTCAAGAATGTTCTGAGATTTGTTTCACCTCTTGAGAATTCTTGACATAGAAATACTTCTCACCATCACCATTCTATCTTGGTCCCCGTGTTAATTCCAACAAGTGAACAGTGTTGTTTGGGATTCTTCCTTCTAGCAACCCTATTTTTTTGAAGTTAATGGTCGAAAGTTCATTCTTAGGCTATTGACTATTGAATCACCATTCTCACATTGGTCGTGCAACCCAACCCATATTTCGGGTGCACCTTTCAACCAATGTTTAATTGTGTATGTTTTTCTCGAACATACATCATTATATCATTTGATCTGACAATTGATATCTCCTTGTACACATAATTGTGGAAATCCATCTTTTGAAAATCTTGGTGAATTGTCGCTGAGTTCATCATCTACCTCCTCTTCCTCTCCTTGATTTAATGATGAGCTTTTGTTTCGGAACTCGCTTCCGTAGTAAATTTCCCGAGAATCTTACAATGTCATCTCGTCATTTGTGTTGGCACCTTTTCTTCTCTGGCCTCCTAAGTCAGAGGTATCCTGACACCAATCGGATCTGAACCTCGGTCAGATATGATGGCTGGGACATTTCCAATAGTTATAACATTGGTCTTTTATGACCCAGTAAGGTGATGGCATGTCCAGCACACCTGGCCGGAGGACCTACTGCTATAATTTCTTTTTGCAAGGTTAACCATTCTTTCATGAGGAAATCATAGGACTTATTCTATGAGTTGTTCATGATGGATGCCTTGTGTGTCCAAAGTCCGAACTTTGCTTAAAGACCATGTCAATGCTATTACGAAGCATGTATGTGGTACTCCTATCATCAATAAGAACACTTGAAGCACAATGCTAAATTTTCTTACTCAAATTATCCAAACATCATTGTATGGGTAATGTCATGAAATTTCTCTCCCCTTCCCTAACGGGTTTTCTACTTATTATCCTGTCATGGTTATCATGCTCTGCTTGTCCTTGGGAAGGATATACCCCTGAAATATGTGTTTAAACACATTTTCCTTTCCATTGTTTTGTTTAACCTTTCTTGTAATCTGACTTAACTGAGCAGTGATACCCCCCTGCTTAGGTAAGCATCTCATTGTACAACCGTGTCAGTAAGACCCTGTTTCTTTTGTTGATAGCATTCCGGTAACCACCGATGGACGAGAACTTTGCCTATTGGTCCGCCTCGTTCAACGAGCAGGAAAATGGTTCTCTTTGTCCCTCGCCCTTGGTACCGACACTGTTGCCAACATAAATGGCAAGCTACCCTCTAACATACCTTACTATCGTGACCGTGCAAGATGTCAGCACCCTTGCTACTTTTAACCCACATGGTGGGCCCATAACCCACAGTTCCACAGGATCGAAACCTGACTCTCCTGTCCACCCTAGATTTCCAAAGCTATGCCTCACGCGTGGCCTCATATATAATTCACGAGCCACCTCCCGAGAGATCATCAATTCTGGTATCAGACACAATACTTATTACCGTTGCTCTGGACCCGTTTCACACTTTGTTTCAGGCATCGAACGATTGCCTACCCGCTCGAAACATCTCATGGTACTTACTTACTCTACTCTCGATATTGTCTTAAGTTTCCATTCGAGAGTTACTTTCCGCCACCATCCCCGAGGTTATCAACCAGATAGTCGACCTTTCAGAGGTCCGTTTTTTTCGCAGTTACCCCTTGTCCTTCATACGTACAATGAAGACTCCGAAGAAAGGACGACAACTTCATCGTGATGCATTGATGCATAGGAATGAAGACATCAATGCTATGGATCGTCCTCTTCGAGAAGAGCTACCAAGACCAAGAAGATTCGCTAGAATTTCGTAACCAAACCTTTCCCCCTTAGACCCCTCTTAAATCTCGGGACGAGATTTCTTATAGTGGAGGAGAATTGTGACGCCCGGATAATTAGGCTACAGCAAAACTCTGCTAATGATGCCACGTCACCACTCTTACTGTTGTAAACCTCACGATGATTCAATCCCGTCTGAATTCAAAAATTCAAAATCAAGGCAAACAATAAAAGTTTTCAAACATTAAAACTAAAATGTTCTATATGTGCCAAATATTGCATAAATAATTATGGTGGAGAATCCACATTTTTATAAAGTATTTAATGGCACTGAAATAAATAAAACAGTAATAAAAACTAATAATTAAATGCCTTTACTAATTAGTAAATTATCAAACTAAATTAATTGGGGACTAGACATTTTGTGACGGTGGACTAAAGTGAGATACTAAATTAGATGCTATGTATATATTTTACAGAAACTAAAATAAAAGGTGACTAAAGTAAAACAGGAAAGAATAAAAGAAAAGAAATAAAAAAAACCCCACTGGCCCAACTGGGCCAAGCCCTCACCTGGCCCAGCCGGCCAGCCCCCCTGGCCCGGCCCAAGACCCCCCCCCACTCCCTTATCCACTCCCCCCCCCCGTCGGTGGAAACCCTAACCACCTCGCGCCGTCCGGATCGGGAGCTGCCCGATCCCGTCGCCCCCCCCCCCCCCCCCGACGCCGGCGACCCCCGCCGCCCCGTCCGCACCTCCCCGACCTACCGCGCTGGGCGCAAGGCCCCCTTGCCGCCGCGGGGTCGTCCCCGACCCCCCCACCTCGACGGATCCCGTCGCCGTCGGCCGCCTCCCCGCCCTCCTCCTCAACGGTCGACCCCGACCGCCCCCGAGCAGCTCGCATAGACCCCACGCTCCCCCGCCCCCGTGAGCACTCCCCTCCCCCATCGGTCCCCTCTCTCCCCCTAGTCCCCTCCCGAACGCCGCCGACGCCCCTGGCCTCCCCGTCGCCGGCTCCGGCCGCCCCCTCGCGGTCACGCGGTGCGCCGCCCGCGGCCATGCCGTTCCCGGCCTCCCTCTCTCCTCTCCTCGCCCGAGCCGCTCGCCGGCGAGCACGCCGCACCCGAACATCCCCCCCCCCCGCCGGTCTGGTTGACTCGGTCAGCTGGGCTGACCGGTCCACCCCCCCTCTCTGTCTATGACATGCAGGCCCCACCCGCAGAACGTTTTTGAAATAAAAAGAAAAGGAAAATGAAATTTAAATAAATGTAAATAAAAATGAATAAAACTAATTAATTAATTAAGTAAATAATTAATCTAATTAATCCTGATTAATTAACCTAATAACTAATTAACCTAATTAACTACTGTTAATTAAACTTAATTAGGTTAATTAGTTAACAGTGTATGACGAACGGGACCCACCTGTCAGGGTTGACTCAGTCAACCCCTGTTGACTGCTGACGTCAGCATGACATCATGCTGACATCATAAATACATTTTTTCGAATTAATTAAATAAATAATTAAATTCCAAAATTGTTAAAATCTTTTAAAAATCATATCTTTTAATCCGTAACTCGGATTAAAATATTTTCAACATGAAAGTTGCTCAGAACGACGAGACGAATCCGGATACGCAACCTGTTCGTCCGCCACACACCCCTAACATATCAAACTCGCAACTTTCCCCCTCCGGCTCCTCTGCCCGAAAACACGGAACACCGGGAATACTTTCCCGGACGATTTCCCCCTTCGCCAGCATCACCCCATACCGCGTTAGAACACACCTAGCACCGCTCTTTGTCATGTCTTGCGTCGTCTTGCTTATGTTTGCACTGTATTTATTGTTTCTTCCCCCTCTTCTCTTCGGTAGACTACGAGACCGACGCTGCTGCTGACCAGTTCGACTACGGAGTTGACGACCCTCTCTCTTGCCAGAGCAACCAGGCAAGCCCCCCCCCCCTTGATCACCAGATATCGCCTACTCTTCTCTATACTGCTTGCATTAGAGTAGTGTAGCATGTTACTGCTTTCCGTTAATCCTATTCTGATGCATAGCCTGACATTGTTGCTACATCTGTTGATACCTTACCTGCAATCCTAAATACTTAGTATAGGATGCTAGTTTACCATCAGTGGCCCTACACTCTTGTCCGTCTGCCATGCTATACTACTGGGCTGTGATCACTTCGGGAGGTGATCACGGGCATATACTATATACTTTACACTGTTACATTACTGGTGATACTGTTTGGAGATGGGGGCTGAAGGGGCAGGTGGATCCATCCAGGTAGTGGTGGGCCTGAGTTCCCGACGGCCCCCGACTATTACTTTGTGGCGGAGCGACAGGGCAGGTTGAGACCACCTAGGAGACAGGTGGGCCTGGCCCTGTTCGGCGTTCGCGGATATTTAACACGCTTAACGAGATCTTGGTATTTGATCTGAGTTGGCTACGAGCCTATACGCACTAACCATCTACGCGGGAGTAGTTATGGGTATCCCGACGTCGTGGTATCAGCCGAAGCCCTTCAGACGTCAGCGACGGAGCGGCGCGCGCCGGATTGGAACGTAAGCCTGCTCTTGTATTAAGGGGGCTAGTTCTGCTTTCGGCCGCGTACGCAACGTGCAGGTGTGCTATGGGCGATGGGCCCAGACCCCTGTGCTCTTAGGTTTAGACCGGCGTGCTGGCCTCTCTGTTGAGCCTAGGTGGCGCTGCGACGTGTTGATCTTCCGCGGCCGGGCATGACCTAGGAAAGTGTGTCCGGCCAAATGGGATCGAGCGTGTTGGGGAATGTGGTGCACCCCTGCAGGGAAGTTAATCTATTCGAATAGCCGTGATCTTCGGTAACAGGACGACTTGGAGTTGTACCTTGACCTTATGACAACTAGAACCGGATACTTAATAAAACACACCCTTCCAAGTTCCACAGACAACCCGGTGATCGCTTTTCCGCAGGGCGACGAGGAGAGGATCGCCGGGTAGGATTATGCTATGCGATGCGACTGGAGATGCGCTTGGAGATGCTACCTGGATATGCTACTTGGAGATACTACTTGGAGGACTTCAATCTACTCTCTTCTACATGCTGCAAGACAGAGGCTGCCAGAAGCGTAGTCTTCGACAGGATTAGCTATCCCCCTCTTATTCTGGCATTCTGCAGTTCAGTCCACTGATATGGCCTCTTTACACATATACCCATGCATATGTAGTGTAGCTCCTTGCTTGCGAGTACTTTGGATGAGTACTCACGGTTGCTTTCTCCCCCCTTTTTCCCCTTTCCTTTCTTTCTGGTTGTCGCAACCAGATGCTGGAGTCCAGGAGCCAGGAGCCAGCGTCGACGACGACTACTACATTGGAGGTGCCTACTACTACGTGTAGGCTGACGACGACGAGCAGGAGTAGTTAGGAGGATCCCAGGCAGGAGGCCTGCGCCCCTTTCGATCTGTATCCCAGTTTGTGTTAGCCATCTTATGGCAACTTGTTTAACTTATGTCTATACTCAGATATTGTTGCTTCCGCTGACTTGTCTATGATCGAGCACTTGTATTCGAGCCCTCGAGGCCCCTGGCATGTATTATGATGCTTGTATGACTTATTTTATTTGTAGAGTTGTGTTGTGATATCTTCCCGTGAGTCTCTGATCTTGATCGTACACCTTTGCATGCATGATTAGTGTACGATTGAATCGGGGGCGTCACAGAGATGATGCGGAGCATCCCTCGCTCATCCCCATGGATGTACCTACATCTCCCTAAACACCACTTGGACCCATGACAAGAGCTAGAGCAAAGGCTATTGAAGATAAGCTGAACTCGCTCCTCTCCGAACTCCCTCTCTCTACTCACGAGACTTGGCTACTACCTCATACGGAGACTCTCTATGTGATCTGGTACTTGGAGGAGAGCCACGGGACAGCTACACCCAATGGCCAAGGTGGCAAGGACACCAAGCATGAACATCAAGAAGAAGAGCTACTTGGGAAGCTACAGGTACCGGACGACCGGCCGGGCCCGGATGTACGACCCCTGAAGGTTGCTACAACCGAGAGAAGGAAGGCCAGCCAGAGCTCCAGGCACCAGACGACCGATGACTCCCAGCGAGCAGACAACCGGCCGCACTGGACGTCCGGCAACTGGGCACCAGAGAGGAAATTAACAAAAGACCGAAGCTACCGGACGTCTGACAAACCTGCACCTGAGCCAAAACGGCGGATGTCCGATCCTACCGGATGTCCGGACCTCTGCGAGCGACCGGACGACCAGTAGAGACCGGACATCCGACGCCTAGGTGACAGCAGCCTTGGGCTGATGCCTTTGTACCCCTTCACTTGACCCCCCATTTGCACTTTGACTATAAATAGAACACTCCCACCTCCTAGCTAGGGTTAGTGTTGTGATAGCTCGTTTGAGATAGAGCATTGCTCATCCGTACCGGATCTACTCCATGTGAGGGACCGTGCCTCTTTGGAGAAGATCCATCCGGATTCAAGGCCTCCATCCGGAGAAGACAATCAAGACCTCCTCACGGAGAAGAACGGTTACTCTTGTATCTTCCCTTTGTTGACTTTGGATCTTGTGTTACCTTATGCTTTCGGTGATCTAGCCCTTGTGTGATCAATCACTTGTTGGTTGAGTGTTTCTCTCATTTCTCCCAGTGATTTCCCTTGTGTTCTTCCGTGCATTCTTCGTGTTTCCCCGTAGGAATTATCATCAAGCTAGTTTTCATCATGCTCATATGATTCGCGTTCGTTACTTTGATAATTTGATATGTGGGTGGACCGGTGCTTGGGTACTGCCATTTCTTGGACAAGCGTCCCACTTATGATTAAAACCTATTGCAAGCATCCGCAACTACAAAAGAAGTATTCAGGTAACCCTAACCATAGCATGAAACATACGGATCCAAATCAGCCCCTTACGAAGCAACGCAGAAACTAGGGTTTAAGCTTCTGTCATTCTAGCAACCCATCATCTACTTATTACTTCCCAATGCCTTCCTCTAGGCCCAAACAATGGTGAAGTGTCATATAGTCGACGTTCACATAACACCACTAGAGGAGAGACAACATACATCTCATCAAAATATCGAACGAATACCAAGTTCACATGACTACTTATAGCAAGACTTCACCCATGTCCTCAGGAACAAACGTAACTACTCACAAAGCATTTTCATGTTCATAATCAAAGGGGTATTAATATGCATTAAGATCTAAAATATGATCTTCCACCGAATAAACCAACTAGCATCAACTACAAAGAGTAATCAACACTACTAGCAACCCACAGGTACCAATCTGAGGTTTTGGGACAAAGATTGGATACAAGAGATGAACTAGGGTTTGAGAGGAGATGGTGCTGGTGAAGATGTTGATGGAGATTGACCCCCTCCCTATGAGAGGATCGATGGTGATGATTTCTCCTCCCGGAGGGATGTTTCCCCGGCAAAACAGCTCCGCCAGAGCCCTAGATTGGTTCCTCCTCGTGGCGGCGGTATTTCTTCCTAAAAGCTTGCTTATGATTTTTTCCAGGATAAAAGACTTCATATAGCATAAGATGGTCACCGGAAGGCTGCCTGGGGGCCCACGAGGCAGGAGGGCGCTCCCAGGGGTCTAGGGCGCGCCCCCACCCTCGTGGACGGTGGGTGGCCCCCCTCTGATATTTCTTCCACTCAATATTTTTCATTAATTCCAAAAATGACTTTCATGGAGTTTCAGGACTTTTGGAGTTGTGCATAATAGGTCTCTAATATTTGCTCCTTTTCCAGCCCACAATTCCAACTGTCGGCATTCTCCCTCTTCATGTAAACCTTGTAAAATAAGAAAGAATATGCATAAGTATTGTGACATAACGTGTTATAACATCCCATAATGCCATAAAATATCGATATAAAAGCATGATGCAAAATGGATGTATCAACTCCCCCAAGCTTAGACCTTGCTTGTCCTCAAGCGGAAGCCGATATCGAAAAATATGTCCACATGTTTAGAGATAGAGGTGTCGATAAAATAAAATACGGACAAGAGGGCATCATGATCGTTCTTATAACAGCAACATATATATTTTGTCATATGATTTCTTATGCTCAAGTAACAATCTATTCACAATGTCAAGTATGAATCAGTAACTTCATTAAGAACCAACAAACTATGATCTCGGTCATTGAAGCAATTGCAATTTATCATAACATAGGAAAGAGTCAATATAAGAGCTTTTCAGCAAGTACACATACTCAACTATCATTTAGTCTTTCACAATTGCTAACACTCACGCAATATTTATGGGTATGGAGTTTTAATCGGACACAGAGGAAGATAGGGGCTTATAGTGTTGCCTCCCAACCTTTTACCTCAAGGGTAATGTCAACATAATAGTTCATGCTAACTTACATCCAATTGGATATATATATATATATATATATATATATATATATATATATATATATATATCAGGATCTTTCCAACACGAGGTGCTTGCCAAATGATAAAATGTAAAAAGGAAAGGTGAAAATCACCATGACTCCTGCATAATGTATAAGACAAAAAATAAAAGATAGACCCTTCGCAGAGGGAAGCAGAGGTTGTCATGTGCTTTTATAGTTGGAAAAGAACGTCACTTTATATTTCCACTTGTGATATGGACCTTTATTATGCAGTCCGTCGCTTTTATTTTTTCCATATCACAAGATTGTAAAGCTTATTTTCTCCACACTAATAAGTCACACATATTTAGAGAGCAATTTTTATTGCATGCAACATGATAACTTACTTGAAGGATCTTACTCAATCCATAGGTAGATATGGTGGACTCTCATGGCAAAACTGGGTTTAAGGATGTTTGGAAGCACAAGTAGTATCTCTACTTGGTGCAAGGAATTTGACTAGCAAGAGAGGGAAAGGCAAGCTCAACATGTTGGATGATCCATGACAATATACTTTATTTCAGATATAGGAAAACATAACCCATTACGTTGTCTTCCTTGTCCAATGTCAACTCTTTAGCATGCCATATTTTAATGAGTGCTCACAATCATAAAAGATGTCCAAGATAGTATATTTATATATGAGAACCTCTCTTTCTTTATTACTTCCTATTAATTGCAACGATGACCAAAACTATGTTTGTCAACTCTCAACAACTTTTATTCATCATACTCTTTATATGTGAAGTCATTACTCTCCATAAGATCAATATGATCTCTTTATTTCTTTTTATTCTTTTATTTATTTCCTCAAGATCATAGCAAGATAGCAAAGCCCTTGACTCAACACTAATCTTTATTATATATAGCTCACGGACTCGATTACATGGAAGGATCATAAAGCAAAACTCAAAACTAAATCATACCAAAACTTTATTCTACTAGACCACGATATTACTAAAAGGATCAAACTAAGTAAAATGGTAAAGATAGGAGTGTGATGGTGATACGATACGGGGGCACCCCCCCCCCCAAGCTTGGCAGTTGCCAAGGGGGGTGCCCATATCCATGTGTTTATGTCTACTTCTTTAGAAGTGGTGGTGTGATCTTCTTGGCGATGATGCCCCTTAGGATACAGTTCTCCTCCTCGAGCTTATTGACTTGCTGCTTGAGGTCCATATTTTCCCTGCGGAGCTTACCCGTGACGGCTAAAGCTCCTTTCACCCATGGATGTTGCATAGCTACTAGAGAACAAGTGACACTCTTTTTCATATTTTCATAAGAAAGAAATCTAACATTGGAAAGGATTACCGAATTTGGAATAGCTAAGCTCTGTATTTCCCCCACCGTGAGCCCGGCTTGGAAATGAGAGGTAACTTCTTGATCCTCCTCCATGGCATCTATCCTTTTCAAGTTGTCCTCCATTTCCTCCTCCGTTGATGGCCAAAAGTGATAAGCATCACTGTTCGCTTCTAGACCTAACGTCGGATGAGACACCCGACTCTCCCTGACTTACTCTTGAGTAGACATCTTGCTCTAAAACTGCAACAGAAACAGCTCGAAACAAAAACAGAAGATATTTGCGTGATATGGTGGTCAAAACCTTCTGGAGATTATATAATGAATTTTTACTGACCAAAAGAAGTATCGTGCAAGAAAACGGAGTCCGGAGCGCACACGAGGTGCCCACGAGGAAGGGGGGCGCGCCCAGGGGGGTAGGGCGCACCCTCCACCCTGGTGGACGCCTCATGTCCTTCCCGGACTACTTCTTATTTTCCTATTTTCTTAAATATTCCAAAACAGAGAAAAAAAATGCAATTAGATCTGTTTGGGAGTCGGTTTACTTACCGTACCACATACCTATTCCTTTTCGGAGTCTGAAATGTTCTGGAAAGTGTCCCTTATGTATTCCTCCGGGGTTACGGTTTCAATAACATTAGTTTCAACATTTATAGGATTACCTGAGATATAATGTTTGATTCTTTGACCGTTTACCACCTCGGACTTGTGCCTTCAAAGTTGTTGATTTTTATGGCACCGGAACGATAGACCTCCTCAATAACGTAAGGGCCTTCCCATTTAGAGAGAAGTTTTCCTGCAAAAAAAATCTTAAACAAGAGTTGTATAGCAAAACATAATCACCTATATTAAACTCATGCTTTTGTATCCTTTTGTCATGCCATCTTTTAACTTTTTCTTTAAACAGTTTGGCATTCTCATAGGCCTGGGTTCTCCACTCATCAAGTGAGCTAATGTCAAATAACCTCTTCTCACCGGCAAGTTTGAAATCATAATTGAGCTCTTTAATGGCCCAATATGCCTTATGTTCAAGTTCGAGAGGTAAGTGACATGCTTTTCCATAAACCATTTTATATGGAGACATACCCATAGGATTTTTATATGCAGTTCCGTCAGCCCACAATGCATCATCAAGTTTCTTGGACCAATTCTTTCTAGATCTATTAACAGTCTTTTGCAAAATTAACTTGAGCTCTCTGTTACTCAATGCCACTTGACCACTAGACTGTGGGTGATATGGAGATGCAATTCTATGATTAACATCATACTTAGCAAGCATTTTACGAAAAGCACCATGAATAAAATGTGAACCACCACCAGTCATTAAATATCTAGGGACTCCAAGCCTCGAAAAAATAACTTTTTTAAGCATCTTAATAGAGGTGTTATGATGAGCACTACTAGTTGGAATAGCTTCTACCCACTTAGTAACATAATCAACAGCAACTAGAATATGTGTATAGCCATTAGAGGAAGGAAATGATCCCATATAATCAAAGCCCCAAACATCAAATGGTTCAATAACAAGAGAATAATTCATAGGCATTTCTTGACGTCTACTAATATTACCAATTCTTTGACATTCATCACAAGACAAGACAAACTTACAGGCATCTTTGAAGAGAGTAGGCCAATAAAAACCGGATTGCAATACCTTGTGTGCAATTCTGTCTCCAGCGTGGTGTCCTCCATAAGCTTCAGAGTGACACTTGCGTAGGATCTGTTCCTATTCATGCTCAGGTACACAATGTCTAATAATACCATCTACTCCTTCTTTATAAAGGTGTGGGTCATCCCAAAAGTAATGTCTCAAATCATAGAAGATTTTTTCTTTTGCTGGTATGTGAAACTAGGTGGTATAAATTTGGCAACAATGTAATTAGCATAATCAGCATACCATGGAGCAGTACGAGAAGCATTTATGACAACTAATTGTTCATCAAGAAATCTATCATCAATAGGTAGTGGGTGATCAAGAACATTTTCTAACCTAGACAAGTTGTCTGCAACGGGGTTCTCAGCTCCCTTTCTATCAATAATATGCAAATCAAAGTCTTGTAGTAGGAGAACCCATCTAATAAGTCTAGTTTAGCATCTTTCTTTTCCATAAGATATTTAGTAGCAGCATGATCAGTGTGAACAGTTACTTTAGAATCAACAATATAAGGTCTGAACTTATCACAAGCAAATACGACTGCTAAAAATTCTTTTTCAGTAGTAGCATAATTTCTCTGGGCACTGTCTAGAGTTTTACTAGCATATTGAATAACATTTAGTTTCTTATCAACTCTTTGTCCTAGAACAGCACCTACGGCATAATCACTAGCATCACACATAATTTCAAAGGGTAAATTCCAATCAGGTGGCTGAACAATAGGTGCAGAAGTAAAAGCTTTCTTAAGTTTTCAAATGCTTCTACATAATCATCATCGAAGACAAAAGGAATATCTTTTTGTAATAGATTAGTCAGCGGCATAGAGATTTTAGAGAAGTCCTTAATGAACCTCCTATAAAAACCGGCATGACCAAGGAAACTTCTTATACCTTTAATGTCCTTGGGACATGGCATCTTTTCAATAGCATCAACCTTAGCTTTATCAACTTCAATACCTCTTTCAGAAATTTTATGCCCCAAGACAATGGCTTCATTAACCATAAAGTGGCACTTCTCCCAATTCAAGACAAGACTAGTATTTTCGCATCTCTGCAAAACTCGATCAAGGTTGCTCAAGCAATCATCCAAAGAAGATCGATAAACAGAGAAATCATCCATGAAAGGTAGCAGGTGGTGTTCTTTTCACAAAAGTCAAAGAATATAGCCATCATGCATCTTTGAAAGGTAGCAGGTGCATTACATAAACCAAAAGGCATATGTCTATAAGCTAAAGTACCAAAAGGGCAAGTAAAAGTGGTCTTTTCTTGATGCTCTGCTGACACAGTTATTTGAGAGAAACCTGAGTAACCATCTAGAAAGCAAAAATGTGTATGTTTGGATAATCTTTCTAGCATTTGATCAATAAAAGGCAGAGGGTAATGATCCTTTTTAGTAGCTTTATTTAATTTGCGAAAATCAATTACCATCCTATAACCTGTAACAATTCTTTGCGGGATCAATTCATCTTTATCATTAGGAACGACAATAATACCTCCCTTCTTCAGGACACAATGGACAGGACTTACCCACTGACTATCAGCAATGGGATAAATTATACCTACCTCCAGGAGCTTTAGTATTTCCTTTCTTACCACTTCTTTCATCTTAGGATTTAACCGTCCTTGGTGATCAATAACTGGTTTGGCGTCTTTCTCCAATTTTATTTTGTGTTGGCATAGAGTGGGACTAATGCCCTTAAGATCATCAAGAGTATATCCAATAGCAACACAGTGCTTCTTCAGAGTTTCCAATAATTTCTCCTCTCCCTGCTTTGAAAGGTTAGCACTAATAATAACATGATATATCTTCTTTTCATCAAGATAAGCATATTTAAGAGTATCAGGGAGTGGTTTAAGCTCAAACACGGGATCACCCTTCGGTGGTGGAGGATCCCCTAGAATTTCAACAGGCAAATTGTGTTCCAAAATAGGTCCCTGTTTAAAGAATACTTCATCTATCTCCCTTCTCTCATTTATAAACATATCATTTTAATGGTCTAGCAAATATTGTTCTAAAGGATCATTAGGAGGCACGGCAATAGAAGCAAGACCAATAATTTCATCCTTACTAGGCAATTCTTTATCATGGGGTTGTCTATGAAATTTAGCAAAATTAAAATCATGAGACATATCCCCCAAACAAATGGTAACAACATCCTTTTTGCAGTCTATCTTAGCATTAACAGTATTCAAGAAGGGTCTACCAAATATAACGGGACAAAAGTCATCTTGTGGGGAGCCAAGAACAGGAAAATCGGCAGGATATTTAACTTTCCCACACAAGACTTCAACATCTCTAACAATCCCAACCGGTGAAATAGTATCTCTATTGGCAAGCTTAATTATAACATTTATTTCTTCTATCTCAGCAGGTGTAATATCATGCATAATTTCTTTGTATAAGGAATGAGGTATTGCACTAGCACTAGCACCCATATCACATAAGCCATGATAACAGTGATCTCCTATTTTAACAGAAATAACAGGCATGCCTACAACAGGTCTATGTTTATTCTTAGTATCAGGTCTAGCAATTCTAGCAACTTCACCATAGAATTAAATAACATGCCTATCAATATCATCAACCAAGAGATCTTTAAGCATAGCAATACTAGGTTCAACTTTAATTTGCTCAGGTGGTGTAGGTGTTTTAGTATTACTCTTATGAACCACAGGTGAAGCTTTAGCATGATCCTTATCCTAACAGGGAAAGGGTTTCTCAATATAAGTAGTAGGAACAATAGGATCATTATAAGTGATAGTATTTTCTTCAACTTTAATAGGTGCAACAACTTTTACTTCAGTGGGAGGATTATATTTAAACCACTTCTCCTTAGGGAGGTCAACATGAGTAGCAAATGATTCACAGAAAGAAGCCACTATCTCAGAGTCAAGTCCATATTTAGTGCTAAATTCACGGAAAACATCGGTATCCATAAAAGATTTAACACAATCAAACTTAGGTGTCATACCTGACTCCTTACCTTCATCGAGATCCCAATCTTCAGAGTTGCATTTAATTCTTTCCAATAAATCCCATCTGAATTAAATAGTCTTCAACATAAAAGAACCAGTACAAGAAGTATCGAGCATGGAGCGATTGTTGAGAGAAAGCCGAGCATAAATTTTTTGAATAATCATTTCTCTTGAGAGCTGATGATTGGGGCATGAATATAACATTGACTTAAGCCTCCCCCAAGCTTGAGCGATGCTTTCTCCTTCGCGAGGCCAAAAATTATATATATAATTACGATCACGATGAACAAGATGCATAGGATAAAACTTTTGATGAAATTCCAATTTCAATCATTTGTAGTTCCATGATCCCATATCATCACATAGCCTAAACCATGTCAATGCCTCTCCCTTCAAAGATAAAGGGAAGACCTTCTTCTTTATAACATCATCGGGCATACCTGCAAGCTTAAATAATCCACAAACTTCATCCACATAGATTAGGTGCAAATCAGGATGCAATGTTCCATCTCCTGTAAAAGGATTAGTTAGCAGTTTCTCTATCATTCCCGAAGGAATTTCAATGTAAACATTTTCAGTAGGTTCAGTAGGTTGAGGAGAAACTCTTTGCTCTACTGGTCGGGGTGAAGATACCCTGAACAAGCCCCCAAAGGATTATGTTCCATAGTAACAAGTGTCAGTAAATTTCAGCACACAATATAAAATTTTCCTTACCAAGTTCCACTCACCAAAGGCACTTCACTCCCCAGCAACGGTGCCAGAAAATAGTCTTGATGACCCACAAGTTTCGGGGATATACCGTAGTCCTTTCGATAAGTAAGGGTGTCGAACCCAACAAGGAGCAGAAGGAAATGACAAGCGGTTTTCAGTAAGGTATTCTCTGCAAGCACTGAAATTGTCGGTAATAGATAGTTTTGTGATAAGGTAATTCATAACGGGTAACAAGTAACAAAAGTAAATAAGGTGCAGCAAGGTGGCCCAATCCTTTTTGTAGCAAATGACAAGCCTGGACAAATTCTTATATGGAGAAAAGCACCCCCGAGGACACATGGGAATTATCGTCAAGCTAGTTTTCATCACGCTCATATGATTCGCGTTTGTTACTTTGATAATTTGATATGTGGGTGGACCGGTGCTTGGGTACTGCCATTTCTTGGACAAGCATCCCACTTATGATTAACCCGTATTGCAAGCATCCGCAACTACAAAAGAAGTATTAAGGTAACCCTAACCATAGCATGAACCATATGGATCCAAATCAGCCCCTTACGAAGCAACACGTAAACTAGGGTTTAAGCTTATGTCACTCTAGTAACCCATCATCTACTTATTACTTCCCAATGCCTTCCTCTAGCCCAAACAATGGTGAAGTGTCATGTAGTCGATGTTCACATAACACCACTAGAGGAGAGACAACATACATCTCATCAAAATATCGAATGGATACCAAATTCACATGACTTCTTATAGCAAGACTTCACCCATGTCCTCAGGGACAAGCGTAACTACTCACAAAGCATATTCATGTTCATAATCATAGGGATATTAATATGCATTAAGGATCTGAACATATGATCTTCCACCGAATAAACCAACTAGCATCAACTACAAAGAGTAATCACCTCTACTAGCAACCCACAGGTACCAATCTGAGGTTTTGGGACAAAGATCGGATACAAGAGATGAACTAGGATTTGAGAGGAGATGGTGCTGGTTAAGATGTTGATGGAGATTGACCCCCTCTCGATGAGAGGATCGATGGTGATGACGATGGTGATGATTTCCCCCTCCCGGAGGGATGTTTCCCTAGCAGAACAGCTCCACCAGAGCCCTAGATTGGTTCCGCCAAGGTTCTGCCTCGTGGCGGTGGTGTTTCTTCCCGAAAGCTTGCTTATGGTTTTTTTCCAGGATAAAAGACTTCATATAGTAGAAGATGGTCACTTGAAGGCTGACAGGGGGCCCATGAGGCAGGGGGCGCGCCCAGGGGGGTAGGGTGCGCCCCCACCCTCATGGACGGTGGGTGGCCCCCCTCTGGTATTTCTTCCACTCAGTACTTTTTATTAATTCCAAAAAAGACTTTCGTGGAGTTTCAGGACTTTTGGAGTTGTGCAGAATAGGTCTCTGATATTTGCTCCTTTTCCAGCCCAGAATTCCAGCTGCCGGCATTCTCCCTCGTAATGTTGCCTTGTAAAATAAGAGAGAATATGCATAAGTATTTTGACATAGCGTGTTATAACAGCCCATAATGCAATAAATCTCGATATAAAAGCATGATGCAAAATGGACGTATCAGGAAGCTGATGACCATTACTGGCCGTAGGCATTCAATCAGCGGGCTAGAGTATACGGGTATGTCGTGGATGCCGGCTACGACATCGAGGTCGTCGACAACGACGGCCCGACATGGGCTATGTCACAGGTTAAGTGACCCACCCCCAACCCCGCGGGTTCAACCACCATCGATCTCATCCATGGACCGCCGTTGATCTCCTCTGGCTCACTGTCAAGAATTTGCCATCCTACATCGCCATCGAGCCCCTTTTGTCATTTCTGAAGGACATGTTCTGTGACGCTAGATTGGGATCCACAGCTTCCAAGTTAGACCTCATTGACGGCGGCCACGAGGAGGGCACCCTCTCTGGCTCTTCCAAGGGGAAAGAGCCCGTTTGTGACATCAGGGAGGGCACCCTGCAGCTGGGCTCTTCCAAGGGGAAGGGGCCCATTTGCGACAACATGGAGCGCATCCAGGGACCGTGCTCTTCCCACGAGAACGGTCCCATCTGTGACAAGTGAGGAAACCCATGATTTGTTTTGTCATTCCTCTTCACAGGGGAAACCCATGATTTTTTTGTCGAGTCCCTTTTGTAGTGTAGTGAGAATATGTCCAGTTTTAATTGATATATTTGGTTGTTTGCAGTATGCCTTGTTTATTTCAGTTGTTCACAATGTGATGCTCTATATGTGCAACTATTTACTATGCAACACATTTCATCAATCCAGTTTTAAACATACCGATAGGAATGCATATATTTTCTTGTTGTTAAGCCTCTTATAGCTAGCATATGCCTCTTTCAAGTTTTTTGATTGTTCGATTGTTTGTAGTTAGCATATGTCCAGTTTCAAATGCTATCTTTGGTTGTTTGTAGTATGCCATGTTTATTCCAGTTATTCACAACGTGATGTTCTATATGTGGAAGTATGAACTGTGCAGTTCAATTTCATCAATACCAGTTTCAACAATACCACTATGAATGACTACATCCAGTTGCTGCATCTTGTAGTTAACACGCCTTTCCATTTTTATTTAACAATAACCTGTGTACTTAGACTGGCACAATACCAGTTTGAATAAATATGTTTGCTTGTTGTTAAATGTTAGGCCTGTTGCAACACACCTTTCCACTTGTTTTGCTTTACTAGCATGCTTAAACCTGCACACTGAAGTTAACTTTTGGAGATTATTTTGTCTGCCATGGATATAATTGGTGATGTTTAGCTTGTTGTGCTTAACATGCCTCTCGATGTACTTACACAGGACAATTTTGGGAACGACTACTATTTTCCATCGAGGTTAGTTTCATCCCATGGCTTATATATACTCACCGTTCAGGATATCGGTAGCTAGTACCATATAGGCCGGGAGTTGATAAGGGACTAACCGGTGAATCAGACTTTTAAGTGAATATATCTATAACCCATTTATCGTTAGTTTAACTAGGGACATATATAATATATCTGAGGCTACATAGCAACATGCACTGTACTTAATGTCTAAATATGCAATCCTAGGCTACATAGCAACAAGGAAGAGTGTTACCTTAATGTTTTGATGATGTATAGATATAGTTAGAAGAGTAGCAGCAACAACAATAACAACAACAACACAACCCTTTTTGGATACTCATCTTAGCTAGAGGTTAGAGTTAGTTTCTAGCTCATGACTAACCCCGAACTAACTCCATCCAAAGAGGTGTTTGGATGACAAGGTTAGATTGGCAATAAATGCACTAGGAGAACTAGCTCCAATTAGCACCTCTTGGGTGGGATAGTTTTTTTGGGTGGGTTAGATGCAACTAGCTCAAGCTAGTCCTCATGTTTGGATATACTTTAGGGATATTTGTGCCCAAACTAGCTCAAACTAACTCTAACCCATGGATACAACAACAGTTAATCAGCCGATAATTTGTAAAAATGCAACAAAATCAATCCGGACCATAATATAAGATGTTAATTCATCTAATATGTGAGTATATTGGATGTTATAAGATATTATAAAAGAGTGTTGTACTACATCATTGTGCAATTCCTGTTTAGGTTCTAATATTAACTTGGTGCTTTTAGGTACATATGTCATTGGTAAAGATCCGCACTTCGACCCTTTATGTGTATGAGGCAATGAGATATCGATGAACCAGTATCAAGTGAGGAAGCTGATAAAGATTGTTAGTAAAATGGGTCAAAAGATGGCAATTAAACTATTTGTTACACTTTATAAGACAACATCGAACTGCAGGATGGTAAGTAAGAACTCTACAACCTTCTTTTTACTGCCCATAATGAGTTGTGTTAGATGACAATGTCTGAATCTTTTTCCTTTGCAGTGGTTCCCAAAGCAGTTTACTCAAGATTACCTCTCAAACTACATGATTGGTGGGCGTGCAAAGGTTAAAATCTTTCTACCAGAACACGATGATTATCTAGATGTTTTCATGAAGATCGTGAAGGATGGGCGGTCCGCCATCACAAGGGGTTGGACTAGACTCATGTGTGCCTTATGCATGGAGGAGGGCACAATATGGGCATTCCGCTTCACCTTGTTCAACAACCAGAATGTATTTCGCCTCTTTCTTTACCCTCTTTAGTAGTACAAGTATACAACTATGGTTCATCATTCTTTATTTGGTGTTTGTGTAATTCTTGAACATATGTCCTATGAATCGAATAATGCATTGGTTGTTTGAACCTGATGGATATGAATAAAGCTATAACATACTTTCAAATTCAAATCCGGTACAATTTGAAATATCAGCAATTAAATTACGGTGAAATTACACTCCGCAGGTCGTTACGACGCACACGGTTGGTAAAACACAAATATACACCATAATCCAATATATCATAGAGAGGAAATGTGTGCAAACATGCACACAGTTGCCGTTTGCAAAGCGTGTGCGACGTCAGGCAATATCACAAATGGTGCGGGCACACTAAACATTTGTGATAGTTGCCTTATCGTACATGATTCGGAACCACGAACTATTTTGGATGTGGTACGCATTGTAAACATTGCACCACAGAATAGCGTGTGCGATAGTTGTCATGCACAACGATGTTATGACGGTCCGATATTTTGTAATCCTACCCGACACTCATATGACGATTAGCTAATCTTATTAATTAGTTATCGAATATGGTTTGGGAAAAGTGAATGTGTGTGATTGTCTGCTTATCATACACGTTCTATAACCATGAACCATTTGTGATGGGCCGGGCATCATAAATGTAGCACCCCAGAATACCGACTGCTGGCAACGCGAGCAAAAATGAGTTGCAAGGATGCAGCGTCTTGGTGGCTCCCTATCCCCGACGGTTTTTGGGTCGTGTGGGAAGGACCCCCTATTGCAGTCACTCACTTGGCCACGGTTCAAAATGCCGTCGCGGAAAGGGGTTAAAAACCATTGTAAGTGCATCTAGTGCAACCCCTAGTTGGTTTTGGAGTATTGATGACAAACGTGGTTGAGGGACTAATGTGTTTGCGAGAATTCCAGGATAACACGGGTAGTAGTCCCACATTGATTCGGTTTACCTACCTGAGATGAACCCTAAAAATGTATGAAGACATTGAACACAATGGTGTTTTGTGAAGACATTCACGTTGAAGATAATGACGATGAAGACATTCACTTGAAGACTATGGAGTGCGAAGACATAGTTTCTTTCATAGTTTCCTTTTCTTCCTTCCCGAGTCATTGGAACCACCGTACTGTTAAGTGGGTTCCAAGTGAACAAAGTCAGATGACTGAAGTGATGCTCAACCAAATCCTATGTCTTCGAGCGAAGACAATGAGAGCAAATCTTATCCAGAGCTAGATGAGTCAGCTTTGCTTGTAGCCCAAGCCAAGCTGTTGCGTGTGTTTGAAATCAGACCGTTGGACACGCGTCGGTTCCTTAGTGACCCATGGTCATTTCTAACATATCAGGTCGGGTTGCCACTTGGATATAAGTAGCCCACCCCCTACACCATAAATTTGTCATTTGAGAGCAACCCACCTCTGAAGGATTTCAGAGAGAGATCCTTGCAAGGACAAAGCGCAAAACACCAAGAGCCAAAGAGTGTTGGCATCACTGAAGTCTTTCTTTCCGCGTGATCTAAAGACTTGCTACACTTGAGGACTATGCATCCTCCAGCCGGTTAGGCGTCACGTTCTGAGGATCCAAGAGTCATTGTGGATTGCCCGTGAATGGAGTCTGTGAAGGTTTGGAAGTCTACCTTGAAGACTTGCCTGAGTGATAGGGCGATGACTAAGTGTCTTTAGCTCTAGGGGAATTAGGTGAAGACATAGTCTTCTGAGTTCAATCTCAGCCTCCCTAACCAGACGTACAGTTGTCACAGCAACTGGAATTGGTCTACCAAATCCCTGTCATCACCAAGCAACTGGTTCTATCCCCCACTCTCCTTACTTTTTAGTTTTTCTTCGTGAAGTCATTGCTTGCCTGCCTGATCCATTTGACTTCACTATGTGAAGTCTTGTAACTGTTTGGATTCCTACTGTCTTCCATTTTGATCCTTTCTACCTAGCTGCTGTTAGTCTTCGTGCTTTCACTGTATTGCTTGCTCGACTATTGCTTGCCTAGTGTAGTTTACATTCCGCTGCATATCATATAGGTTTAGATTACCTGTTTGTCTTCAAAGCACTCGTGTTTTGAAGACTATCATAAAAATCGCCTATTCACCCCCCCTCTAGTCGATAACTAGCACTTTGAATTGGTATCGGAGCAAGGTGCTCCCTTGTTCTGTATGATTCGGTTTAACCACCTAGAGTTTTAGCTATGTCGACTGCAGGGATAATCAAGGTCTCCGCTTCGCGCCCAGTCTTTGATGGCACTGATTACCCGTACTAGAAGAATAAGATGTGCATGCATCTTGAAGCCATTGTTATTGACCTCTGGTATGTCTTCAAGATAGGCGTTCCCAAGGTTGGTGAAGGCGTCACCATTGCTGATGTCAAGAGGTTCGCGCAACAGGACTCAATTGCCAAGAACATCATCTGTGGTCATCTGACCAAAGGGCAGTATGGCCATGTGAGTGCACTAGAAACTATGAAGCTAGTCTAGGACTGGCTATCCAAGGTCAACGAAGGCGTCTCAACTTAGAGAGACTCAAGTATTGGTGTTCTTTGCAATCTCTTCAAGCGCTTCAAGAGGAATGACAATGAGAATGTCTAGCTCACGTTCGATCGCCTCACTGATATCACAAATGAGCTTTGCACTCTTGGAGCCCATGAGATCACCAAGCATGAAATAGTGAAGAAGCTTCTGAGATCACTTGACAGCTCCTTCGACACCTTGGCCCTGATGATGCAAGAGCATCCTGACTTCAAAGACCTCCATCCATCTGACATACTTGAGAGGCTCAACACACATGAGTTCCAACTATCTCAGAAAAGAGATATCTATGGTCCCAACTATGGCCGATCCCGTGCTTTGAAGGCTAAGGCTATTTCCTCATCTGAAGAAGAATCTGACTGTAGTTTTGGTGATCCTGAAGACATTGGCAAAGAGCTTGCAATGCTTGTGAGGAAGTTCCAGAAGTTCTCCAAGAAGAATCACTTCAGCAAGTCATCAAGATCCAATTCAAAGAATGACGAGGCTTCATCTCGTGACTACAAAGAGAACATGCCACAAATGCAAGAAGACATGCCACTACATCCCTGAGTGTCCTCAATGGGACAAGGAATCAAAGAAGAAGAAGAAGAGCAAGGAATATGATTCTGATGGCAAGAAGTAGAAATCTTCAAAGTCTTCTTCAAAGTCTTTGTCAAAGTCTTCGTCTCACAAGAAGACCTCATGAGGCAAGGCTCGTGCATTTATTGGCAATAAGATGGATTCAAAGGAGGATTCTGCTTCTGAGGAGGCGGATGTGGAGTCTGATTCAGGCGTGGCAAGCCTGGCTCTTGCTTCAGCATTCGTCGCCAAGTCCATCTTCAACACTGAAGACAATGGTCACACCACCGAAGCTGAAGCTAATGATGAGGATGACTCTGCTCCAACCTACTGCTTCATGGCACAAGGTGCCAAGGTAGACTCACGCGATGCTTACTTCCAAACCTCCAGTGAAGATGACTCTGAATGTGAATCCAAACCTAGCTATAAGACACTTGCTAAAATTGCAACTGAACAACAAACTGCTATGAAACATATTCAAAAGCTCCTAGAAAAAAGCGATGACCTGTTGGACGCGGAAATGAATCGAACTCAGTCCTTAATCGAAGACATTAAAAGTCTTCGTGTTAAGTACGAGGAACTTGAGAGTCATCATGAATGTCTCTCAGCCTCTCATGAGAAGGTTCCCTACTATTATCTTCAAAGGAAGCAAGATCTTGAGAAACTGAGAGTGTCTCATGAAGATCTTCAAAAACAGAACGATTCTCTACTTGCTCAATAGATCAGTTCCCCTCAAGAAGAATTTGTTCCACCATGTTTAAAATGTGTTGAGCGTGATAATGTTGTCTCTGTTGCTGAATGTTCAACTGCCTTTAATGTTGCAATATCTTCAAGAAACAAATTCTGAACCGAAACCCTAGGAAAGAGGGTGTTGGGTTCGAGAGGAAAATGAATGTTGATGGTTCTTACTGGTGTAAGTGCATCTAGTGCCACACCTAGTTGGTATTTGGAGTATTGACGACAAACATGGTTGAGGGACTAATGTGTTTGTGAGAATTGCAGGATAACACAGGTAGTGTCCCTCATTGATTCAGTTTACCTACCAGAGATGACCCCTAAAAATGTGTGACGACATTGAATACAATGGTGGTTCGTGAAGACATTCACGACGAAGATTATGACATGTGAAGTTATTCACTTGAAGACTATGGAGTGCGAAGACATAGTTATTTCGTAGTTTCCTTTCTTCTTTATTGAGTCATAGGAACCACCGTACGGTTAAGTGGGGTCGAAGTGAACAAAGTCAGAGTGACTGAAGTGATGCTCAACCAAATCCTATGTCTTCCAGCGAAGATAATGACGGCAAATCTTATCCAGAGCTGGATGAGTCAGCTTTGCTTGTAGACCAAGCCAAGCTGCCACGTGTGTTTGAAATCTGACTGTTGGACACGTGTCAGTTTCTTAGTGACCCAGGGTCATTTCGGACATACCAGGTCGGGTTGCCTCCTGGCTATAAATAGCCCACCCCCTACACCATAAATTGGTGTCTGCTCAGAGTTAGTGCATGACTTTTGTCGTTTGAGAGCAACCCACCTCTGAAGGATTTGAGAGAGAGAACCTTGCGAGGACAAAGCCCAAAACACCGAGAGCCAATGAGTGTTGGCATCACTGAAGTCTTTCTGTCCGCGTGATCTAAAGACTTGTTACACTTGAGGGCAGTGTATCCTCCAGCCGATTAGGCGTCGCGTTCTGAGCATCCAAGAGTCATTGTGGATTGCCGGTGAACGAAGTCTATGAAGGTTTGAAAGTCTACCTCGAAGACTTACCAGAGTGATTAGGCGAGGAGCGGGTGTCCTGAGCTCAAGGGGAATAAGGTGAAGACACAGTATTCTAAGTTCAATCTCAGCCTCCCTAACCAGACGTACAGTTGTCACATCAACTAGAACTGGTCTACCAAATCGTTGTCCTTGCCAAGCTACTGGTTCTATCCTCTACTCTCCTTACTTTACAGTTTGTCTTCGTGAAGTCATAGCTTGCCTGCCTGATTCATTTAACTTCATTGTGTGGAGACTTATATCTGTTTAGATTAGTACTATCTTCCATTCTGATCCTGTCTACCTAGTTGCAGTTAGTCTTCGTGCTTTCACTATATTGTATGTTTGACTAATGCTTGCCTAGTGTAGTCTTCATTCTACTGCTTACTATATAGGCTCAGTTTACCCGTTTGTCTTCAAAGCCACCGTGTTTTGAAGACTTTCATAAAAATCGCCTATTCACCCCCCCTCTAGTCGATAACTAGCAATTTCAACTAGAAGCCCGAGCAGTACCCCAAAACCACCTAGGCTGCTGCTAAGGATCCTTTAATGGACCCTTCCACCTTATCTGGCTACACATGTGCTAACCCCATTGTCATTGATGAATCCTTTGACGCCAATTATGACTGGTGATCAAAGTCTTCTCATGGATTTAACCCTATGTCCATCTACTAAAAGCCACTTCACATTCACTGACACTGGTAAAAGCAAGGTATTGGGTCCAGGTAGAGTTGCTATCTCAAATGATCAGCTCATGGATAAAGTGATGCTTGTTGAATCCCTTGGATACAACTTAATGTCTGTCTCAATGCTTTGTGATCTGAATATGATTGTGATATTTGGAAAATATCATTGTCCTATGCTAATGGAATGTGACAAACCGTTAGTCTTTGAAGGCTATCGAAGAGGTGATCTGTATATGGTAGATTTCTCAGCAGGACCACAACTTGCCGTATGTCTTCTAGCAAAAGCTTCAGAGTGTTGGCTCTGGCATCGATGGCTAGGACATGTGGGCATGAGGAACTTACATAATCTCATGAAGAAGAAGCGCATCATTGGCATCGAGGGCGTCAATGTAGCGACCCGACCCGAATGGATCAAGTCTCTGTGCTTAAGTGTCATCCCTGGATCGGTATGCTGACACACACAGTACTCGAGGATTTATAACAGAGGTAAATCACATGTATAAAGTAACGTAAATGCTATTACCTCAATCCAAATAGCGGAAGTAACAAGGTTGTGGATTCCCATCAACACCAACGGCAAAGTTGAGTGTAGAAATCGTAACCCTAACATATCACTTACTCGTCGTAAGATCCTGCAACATGAGACGTTGCAGCCATGTAGGTCAGTACATTGAATGTACTGGCAAATTCACACCATAGAGCAATGATGAATAATGGCTATCACTACATGCATATTTGGCTGGTGGAAAGCTCTATGGTTATAGTTTTTGTGAAAAGCCAATTTTTCCCTACTACAAAGAAATATATTTTATTTAACTACAAAGTTGGTTGATAAAATATTGAGAAGGTAAACCCCCTCTCAACCCCAATTAAAAGTAATCATTAACCCAACAAATTAATTTAATTAATATGATGAGATACTTAAGATACTTCAAGTACTAGATACTCAAGATTGTCCATAACCGGGGACACGGCTAAACATGATTAGATTGTACACTCTGCAGAGGTTTGCGCACTTTTCCCCATAAGACTCGATCGCCTCCGTTGGATTTCTCGCACTACATGGTGTTTGAGAAACGGATGACCGAGACACAGTCTTTCAAAAACATTAACTCTCTACTCCGGGTAGACCATACCAAACCTACAAAACCCACTACCTGCGGATCTACCTGTTCAAGAGCTTCACGTAACTTACTCAACTATGCTAGAGCCCATAATAGCTTATGGCTGCACACAGAAGTTTCTACCATGAATAATCTTATGATCCCTTTGAGCCTGGGTGGCGGTCCATAGGAAAATCACACGGTAACCCCAGGATTTCCAAAAAATAGGCAATCACTGGTATCCCCAGGTGCCTCAATCCACCCACATGTGTATTAAAGTTGCCACCTTAGATTGAACCATTAATTAGCAATCTCACATCTGTCATGGAACACTCAAACCCAACCACGTCTACGAGCATAACATAGCAATATAAGCATAACGTAGAAGTAACTCCCAAGGGTTTGATAATAAACAGGACAATAGGTTCTACCTCATCAGCTACTTCCCAAAACCCACATGTTAAAGACATCCTAGTCATGCAATGTTTGAGGGTGAAACTAATGCATAAAAACTGGGTGTGAAAGGGATATGATCAAAGTGTGAACTTGCTTGTACTGTTGATGAAGATGATTGACACTCAAAACTCTTGATAGTTCAACTCGTCACACTCCGGTCAATCTATCGTAAGCAAGCAATAGTAACCACACATAAGCAATCAATCAAAAGATCGGAAAGAACAGAGAAAACAATTCGCAAAACTTCGAAAACAAGCAAATAACTCTTGCAACAGAAAACAATTTCTAACAGTACCAAAATTATATGAATTTGGCCTTATCAGAAAGTTTAGGTCAAGAGCTTCGATTTGCAAAAAGAATCAACTCAAACAGAGTTATAAAACTCGAGTTACGATCAAACAAAGTTCAAATGCTAAACAGTTTGAAATTCAAATTTTAAACTTTCAAAAACATGTTTAAGTTGTGTTACTGAATAGAGGAGATCGTAACGAAGAAGTGGGCATTGTTTTCGTTGGATTCGGAAAAACGAGCGAAAAGTTGTGGTCGTTTGAAGATTAGGGACTAATTTGTGAATAAAATATTCACAGATGGGTCCCTGGCCGAAATAACAGAAAAAGAAAAGAACTAAATAATGAACATTCATTTATAAGATCTAAAGAGTGGACGTTAGCTGTTTAATAAAACCAGAAGAAGACAGATCTAGTCTAGGTTTTTTTCTAAAATGATTTAATAGAAAAACCGGATCGGTTTTCTCGGGTTATACCGGTTCGGGTGAGATGAACCGGCGGCGATGGCGGCTTTCTCCGGCGAGGAGGGGCAGTGGCGACGGCGAGCTCCGGCGTGGCGCGGCTTCACGACGAGGGGCGAGGGCGGTGAGGTGGCGGAGGTGGCGCGGGCGGAGTGCGGCGACGGCGGTGGTGCAGAGCAGCGGCGGCGGCGGCGGTTGACAACGGCGGCGGCGGCTGTGGGCTCCAGCAAGATGCGGGAGGAGGCGGCGGCACGAGCAAAGAGAGAGAGGGGCCCGGGGCTGCGGCTTAAATAGGCGGGGAGGGCCTCGGGAGGCGTGGAGGAGGGGTAAGGCGGCGGCGGTTTCCGTGGAGGCCACGGCGCGGCGGCGTGCTGGCTCGGGAGTCCTTCCCGAGCTTGGGGATGACAAGGGGGTGGGCTGGGTCGCGGCCTGGCCTGGGAGCTGGGCCGGCCCAGTCGGCGGGAAGGTTTTTTTTAAAAGGTTTAACACACAAAAGAAATAATAAAACGTTAAGAAATAAAAACAAACTATAGGCATATAATATACCAAAATTTGCAGAAAATGATTTTCTACAGCATGGACATTTTTATAATGCCAAATAAAATCCACACAAATTCAGATAATTCAAAGAGTGCTACTGGTCTAGAAAAATCCAGTAAAAATCATTTAAAAAAACCAAAATTAATTCAAATTTTCTTCTCTCAAATTTTCCGATGTAGGGAATCATGTTACCCTATTTTCCATATATTTTATTTTTGGAGAAAAGTAATTTTAATAAAACTCAAATAACTCCAAATTGAAAATAAATTCAAAAGAACTTTGAATTTAATTATTTGAAACTCCCAACTCATATTTCATATGTTTTGAAGAAGTCATTTTATCTTCGCTCGTGAAAATTATTGAGTTGCATAAAGTTCCTGAGGTGGAAATATTTTCCAAATGAAATTCAAATATTTTCAACAGCCCTTGTCATTTAAATAAATGGAAGAAGTCATGTCATCTTCTCTCTAGGGTTTTGTATTTGAAAAGAATTTGAATTCATGGAGATCACGAATGCAAAATGAAAGTTTGGGAAAGTCCTTTTATTCCCTCTCATTTAACTTTCAAAAGTTTCGAATTCACTCACTTTTAGTCAATCAATCAAACAATCAATCAAAACTATCTATTTGTTTATAATATTCCAAAATTTAGAATTTTGGGATGTTACAAACCTACCACCCTTAAAATGAATCTCGTCCTCGAGATTCAGAGAGGCTAGCAAGAAATAGGTTAGGGTTTTGGGGGTCTTCTCAAAAATCCATCAATCGTCTCCGGGGGTCTCGGGTGCTACCACCCTTAGAAGCATGGTTACGGTTCCATCAAAACTCATATATTCAATCCTTATGGTTGACAGTGTCGGTCTTCTCTGATCCTCTGAAAAATTTCCTTCTCTGGGCTCTTCCAGTAGTGGCATAACCCTTTTCTTAATTCCTGTATCCATTTCATCTTGGTACGGTTATTCCATGACTGGTTCTTCTTAGCTGACGGGTCTGGCGCCAATACTAAACAACTATCGATATCTCATGGTGGTCAACAATTTATGGTTTCACCTGCAGAAAACGGGTCTGGGTTGAACCTCACCCTATATCCTACGTTTGGTAACAGCTGCCTTGTACAAGGGAAAATAATAATACTTATACCATTCTAAGGTTCAAACAAGGTTTTGATCGTCGTCTCTCTACTATAGGTAAGTCACTCAGATTTTCCATCCCATATAGCAAAGTGAATAATAAGAGTAAGTCGGTATGATGATCAATCCATCCCGCACCCAAATCATTACCTTGTATATGGTTTAGCGAATCTCGCATTCTGACACTTGGTCATTCTCACAAGCATTGCAGAATTTCTCTTGTTGACGAACCAAGTTCGAATAAATCCATTGATTCTGCAAGCCAAACCAACATCTATGGTTCCTTTACAACTCTCAGGTTTTGCGTAAACTCCTATAAGATCGTTTGTTGATAAAGGCATATCGTCTTCTTCCAGGGTTTCTCCTTCAGCAAGAGTGCGCTTGCTTCTTGGCAGGTCCTGGGCCTGTGGGTTATGGCCCATCTCATCACTTGTAAACCTTGAACTCATCATCGGGGCAACTGATCATTATTCCAACATCCAACTTCATTCTCAAATCCATTCAATTGTACTGTCTTCCTTCCTTCTATTTGTACCAAACAAAGACGTGATTTCTCAAACTCATCATGGAGTTACAGTTGCTCCATATTACCAACATCATACCTCCTTTATATCCAATGATACTGCTTCCCTTCATACTCTTGGGGTATCCAACATATCGAGATAAAACTCATACTTGTTTAGTCCAAAATCCACTCCGTGGAATATCATTATCTTTTCCAGGGTCAAGGGTTCTCACAGTTACTACCACCCTTAAAATGCTCCAATCTTCCATAGACCATATTTCTCATATCCTCGAAAATGGTCAGGAATCTTTCCTCATAGAGTAACAACTTAATACATCCAATTCCGTACCAAAATACCAACTTTATTGATTCTCAAAGTATTACAATCTCCTGTATTTCCATTACATGCCTCAACTCAACACCTCAATAATAAAAATGTTCTCACTACTTCTATTATACTTCTCACAGACTCAACTATTTATCACAGGTCTCTTTCCCCTTGGGACAACCTCTGGCAAAGTGCCCTGATTCATTACAACGAAAACATATTACTTCCGACAAGTCTCGTGGTTTCCTCGTGATCACATAGCCTCCTTGGGTCCTTGGCTTCCTTTTTGGGCAACTGCTGAAGTAGTGCCCTGACTTCTTGCACCTGAAACAGGGGATATGACTCAGGTCCTTCCTGGAATCCAATCTATTTCTCTTCCTGGACTTTTTTGTTTCCAATCAGGGCTTCTATTTCCTGTGGGTCATACTTTACTTCCTCTGTCAGGAATTCTACTAGATCCCCATTCAGACAATTCTGGGAGATGTGTCCTTCTCCACATGAGTAGCAAGACTTGGTGCAGGGTTTGATTGGGTCTTCTTAGGGTGTGTCCTCCACCTCTTCCTTCATCACATGTTTTTCTAAAATTTCCTTGAGGGCTCCTTTCATTGTTTCTTTCTTCTGCTACATGGTTCTTTGTACCATGGGGTAAACGTGACACTGAGCAGGGTAGTGGGTAGTTCCTTCACACAAGAACAAGTAATCTGCCTAGTTGGACATTCTTCATTTGGGTGACTTCCTTCACAATTAGGGCATTCATCCTTGTGCTCCTTATGGTTGTGTCCCATTTCTCCACAAATCTTGCATGCACAAAACTTCTTCATATCCTTTCCATAAGGTTTCATCTTCTGGGACACAAACCAAGACTTTAGCAAGGTCAACTTAAATTCCTTCCAAGTGGTTACTCCTTGCCATCCATTGATGTTTTGGTACATCCTCCACCAAGTAGGAGCACCTCTTTCAAAGCATTGAAGAGCATGTTGGGCCATATCCTTTCCGGCTATAGGGTTATTCTCCATGTGATCCTCCATGTTCTGAATCCATCGGCTGTCTCCAATTGACTCATCTGTCCAGAAAATATGAGCTCATCTCCATTCATCCTCTATTGGGTCCAGGGGTTTTTTGGGGTGAGATAAGAGAGATAGAGAGGGAGGGA
This sequence comes from Triticum aestivum, assembly GCF_018294505.1. Taxonomy (NCBI): domain Eukaryota; kingdom Viridiplantae; phylum Streptophyta; class Magnoliopsida; order Poales; family Poaceae; genus Triticum; species Triticum aestivum. The sequence goes on along the minus strand of NC_057795.1, from coordinate 257,680,422 downwards.
TACACATAATGCAAACAATTGTTTTGAAACGACAAATTTTATTGTGGCTGTTGGAAAAACATCAAACAAATGACAGCTCACAAACATCGCATCTAACGTAAGTATATAATTAACAGGGGGTTTGGTCTTCTAAAGGTCAACAAATCTTCAAAGTCGCCAAACTCTTCAAGTCTTGTTCATGTCTCCGATGGCTTCTTCTGATCATGCTTGTCCTTCTCAAGTTCTTTCGCCAGATCTCTATTGACGCGAATTCTCTAGTGACATCCTTTAATATTCCCGGAGTTGCGTTCCAAATTTCTGGGTTTCAACATCCTTGGCATAAGGCATGGTTCTATTGTCCTTTAGTTCCTGACAATTCTCAAGTATTCTTGAGGTTTTAACTCCTCCAGCTAGGCTACTTGCAGCTTCTGGGTCCTGAGTTCTTCACGACATAGTTTCTGATCAAATACGGCTTCCTGCAGGTCCATCTTAAACATCTTGATGTAATACTCCGAATCCTGGTGATATACCAGCTAAGGATAAAACTACATCCTTTGCTGACAGATGCTCCTTCAGCCCTTTTGTCATCCAATCCTTCCATGCATCTGGATGCTTAACCTCGCACGGTGACAATAGCATAAGCGGGCAATAACACCATGGTTAGTCGTGTCTATGCCCATGTTACTGCCATGAGATTTCATTCCATAATTGATACCTAATGTATTAGGGTTTTCTTGACATAAACTTTGAGTTCTAACGCTCCATGTTCCAGTCTTTCTTCGATACACCCTGATCTCAGGTATTGACAACTTCCTTAGTCGGAGAAGATCAATCAGAGTAGCCTTCCTAGGTCATACCAATCTGGAAATTCTTCAAAGTCTTCAAATTCTCCTAGTCTTCGGAGTCTTCGCCGTTGTAGTTTCGTCATTGTAATGCACGGTAAAATCCTGTGTATTCCAAAGTGGTCTTAGTTGTCCGATATGTTGTACTTCTTGGACTGGTCTCATCAGTTGAATCTTTGTGGTCAAAAAGGAAAGGGGTATAGTCTCACTAAAAGGGAATATTTGAATAAGCTTAGAAGAGAAGAGAGGTAAAAGATCCTTTTTTGAAAAGAAAGTTGTAGAGAAAAATCTTTCCTATGGGTTTGCCAGTTTCTAGGGTCACGTCCTACAGTCAATATGTGCTCTGATACCATCTTGTAGCGACCCGACCCGAATGGATCAAGTCTCTGTGCTTAAGTGTCGTCCCTGGATCGGTATGCTGACACACATAGTACTCGAGGATTTATAACAAAGGTAAATCACATGTATAAAGTAACGTAAATGCTATTACCTCAACCCAAATAGCGGAAGTAACAAGGTTGTGGATTCCCATCAACACCAACGGCAAAGTTGAGTGTAGAAATCGTAACCCTAACATATCACTTACTCGTGGTAAGATCCTGCAACATGAGACGTTGCAGCCATGTAGGTCAGTACATTGAATGTACTGGCAAATTCACACCATAGAGCAATGATGAATAATGGCTATCACTACATGCATATTTGGCTGGTGGAAAGCTCTATGGTTATAGTTTTTGCGAAAAGCCAATTTTTCCCTACTACAAAGAATATATTTTATTTAACTACAAAGTTGGTTGATAAAATATTGAGAAGGTAAACCCCCTCTCAACCCCAATTAAAAGTAATCATTAACCCAACAAATTAATTTAATTAATATGATGAGATACTTAAGATACTTCAAGTACTAGATACTCAAGATTGTCCATAACCGGGGACACGGCTAACCATGATTAGATTGTACACGCTGCAGAGGTTTGCGCACTTTTCCCCACAAGACTCGATCGCCTCCGTTGGATTTCTCGCACTACATGGTGTTTGAGAAACGGATGACCGAGACACAGTCTTCCAAAAACATTAACTCTCTACTCCGGGTAGACCATACCAAACCTACAAAACCCACTACCTGCTGATCTACCTGTTCAAGAGCTTCACGTAACTTACTCAACTATGCTAGAGCCCATAATAGCTTGTGGCTGCACACGGAAGTTTCTAGCATGAATAATCTTATGATCCCTTTGAGCCTGGGTGGCAGTCCATAGGAAAATCACACGGTAACCCCATGATTTCCAAAAAAACAGGCAATCACTAGTATCCCCAGGTGCCTCAATCCACCCAGATGTGTATTAAATTTGCCACCTTAGATTGAACCATTAATTAACAATCTCACATCCGTCATGGAACACTTGAACCCAACCACGTCTACGAGCATAGCATAGCAATATAAGCATAACGTAGAAGTAACTCCCAAGGGTTTGATAATAAACAGGACAATAGGTTCTACCTCATCAGCTACTTCCCAAAACCCACATGTTAAAGACATCCTAGTCATGCAATGTTTGAGGGTGAAACTAATGCATAAAAACTGGGTGTGAAAGGGATATGATCAAAGTGTGAACTTGCCTGTACTGTTGATGAAGATGATTCGCACTCAAAACTCTTGATAGTTCTACTCGTCACACTCCGGTCAATCTATCGTAAGCAAGCAATAGTAACCACACATAAGCAATCAATCAAAAGATCGGAAAGAACAAAGAAAACAATTCGCAAAACTTAAAAAACAAGCAAATAACTCTTGCAACAGAAAAAAATTTCTAACAGTACCAAAATTATATGAATTTGGCCTTATCAGAAAGTTTAGGTCAAGAGCTTCGATTTGCAAAAAGAATCAACTCAAACGGAGTTATAAAACTCGAGTTACGATCAAACGAAGTTCAAATGCTAAACTGTTTGAAATTCAAATTTTAAACTTTCAAAAACATGTTTAAGTTGTTTTACTGGATAGAGGAGATTGTAACGAAGAAGTGGGCATTGGTTTCATTGGATTTGGATAAACGAGCGAAAAGTTGTGGTCATTTGAAGATTAGGGACTAATCTGTGAATAAAATATTCACAGATGGGTCCCTGGCCGAAATAACAGAAAAAGAAAAGAACTAAATAATGAATGTTTGTTTATAAGATCTAAACAGTGGACGTTAGCTGTTTAATAAAACCAGAAGAAGACAGATCTAGTCTAGTTTTTTTAAAAACGATTTAAAAGAAATACCGGATCGGTTTTCTCGGGTTATACCGGTTCGGGTGAGATGAACCGGCGGCGATGGCGGCTTTCTCCAGCGAGACGTGGCAGTGGTGACGGCGAGCTCCGGCGTGGCGCGGCTTCGTGACGAGGGGCGAGGACGGTGAGGTGGCGGAGGTGGCGTGGGCGGAGTGCGGCGACGGCGGTGGTGCAGAGCAGCGGCGGCGGCGGCGGTTGACAACGGCGGCGGCGGCTGCGGGCTCCAGCGAGATGCGGGAGGAGGCGGCGGTGTGAGCAAAGAGAGAGGGGCCTGGGGCTGTGGCTTAAATAGGCGGGGAGGGCCTCGGGAGGCGTGGAGGAGGGGTAAGGCGGCGGCGGTTTCCGTGGAGGCCACGGCGCAGCGGCGTGCTGGCTCGGGAGTCCTTCCCGAGCTCGGGGATGACGAGGGGGTTGGCTGGGTCACGGCCTGGCCTGGGAGCTGGGCCGGCCCAGTCGGCGGGAAGGTTTTTTTTAAAACGTTTAACAAACAAAAGAAATAATAAAATGTTAAGAAATAAAAACAAACTATAGGCATATAATATACCCAAATTTGCAGAAAACGATTTTCTACAGCATGGACATTTTTATAATGCCAAATAAAATCCACACAAATTCAGATAATTCAAAGAGTGCTACTGGTCTAGAAAAATCCAGTAAAAATCATTAAAAAAAACAAAATTAATTCAAATTTATTTCTCTCAAATTTTCTGATGTAGGGAATCATGTTACCCTATTTTCCATATATTTTATTTTTGGAGAAAAGTAATTTTAATAAAACTCAAATAACTCCAAATTGAAAATAAATTCAGAAGAACTTTGAATTTAATTCTTTGAAACTCCCAACTCATATTTCATATGTTTTGAAGAAGTCATTTTATCTTCGCTCGTGAAAATCATTGAGTTGCATAAAGTTTCTGAGGTGGAAATATTTTCCAAATGAAATTCAAATATTTTCAACACCCCTTGTCATTTAAATAAATGGAAGAAGTCATGTCATCTTCTCTCCAGGGTTTTGTATTTGAAAAGAATTTGAATTCATGGAGATCACGAGTGCAAAATGAAAGTTTGGGAAAGTCCTTTTATTCCCTCTCATTTAACTTTCAAAAGTTTCGAATTCACTCACTTTCAGTCAATCAATCAAACAATCAATCAAAACTATCTATTTGTTTATAACATTCCAAAATTTAGAAATTTTTGATGTTACAGTCAAGTTCAAGAAAGTTCATCTATGTGGTGGTTGTGAAGCTGGGAAGATGACTAGAGCCAAGCATCCCTTGAAGACAATCATGACTACATCACGTCCCTTTGAATTTGGCCCTACTCACTACTCTACCCTTACTACTACTGCACATATCTATGTCTACGTTATTGTTGATGATTATTCAAGATACACTTGGGTGCACATAATTCTCTATAAGAATGAGGTGTAGGATGTCTTCAGATGCTTCACAAATCGCGCCATGATCAATTATGGCATCAAGATCAAGCACGTCAGGATTGACAATGGCACTGAGTTCAAGAACACCGACCTCCACATTTATCTTGATACATTGGGCATCACACATGAGTTCTCTGCTCCATACACACCTCAGCAAAATGGCATCATGGAGCACAAGAACAAACGCTTATTGAGATGGCACGCACGATGCTCGATGATTACATGTGACGCCCGGGTAATCAGGCTACAGTAATCCCATGTTAATGATGCCACGTCACCTCGGTTATTGTTGATAATTCCATGTTAGATCGAAACGGATTCAAATTCTAAATTTGAATTAAAGTTAAAACTATTAAAGTTTTCAAAAGTCAAAACTAAAATGTTCGATGTGTTGAAAATATTCCCTAACTATTTGTCATGAAGAAACCATGTTTTTATATAAGGCCTATATTTTTTAAAATGAGCTAAAACAGTAGAGAAAATAAAGAAAAAGGAAAACAATAAAAACAGAAAACAAAACTACAAAAAAAAAGAGAAGAGGCCCCCTGGCTAACTGGGCCAGACGGCCCAGCTGGCCATCCAACCAGACCGGCCCAAACCCCCCTCCATATCCCCTCTAGGGAAAACCCTAACTCCCCCGACCGCACCCCCCACTCCCCACGACTCTCCCCTCCCCCTCCCGATCTGATCTGGATCGGGGGCTCGATCGCCGCCGCCAAGACGCCGCCCGGAGTGCCCCCTCCCCCGCCTGAGGACCCCGTCGCCCTCCACCTCGCTCCCTCATCTCCCTCCCTGCCCGATCTGGATCGGGGCAGCCCCCCCCCCCCCCGATCCCATCTCGACGCCGAACCGCCATCGCCGCGCTCGCCTCGGACGTCGTCGTCTCCACCACCACCGCCCTCTTCGTCGCCGGACCTCCCCGACTCCTCCTCGAGCCTACTTAAGCACACCTACAGGGCTCGGTGAGCTCCGCCGTCTGTTCCCTCCCTTCTCCTCTGCTCCCATCGCTGTGCAACGCTCGTAGTCGCCGCTGGCCGCCGCCTCTGTCGACGCGCTCACCGCGCCTGTAGGTGCGCCCGGTCGTGCACGCCCTCTCCTCGACGCGCCCGGGGCGCGCCCCGCAACCGCCCGCGCGTGCGCAGCCTCACCTCACCAGCGATGCGGCCTCGCCGGCCTGCGCGCCCGCGCCTCCCACTGCTGCAGCTGCCGTGGCCTTGCCCCTCACGCCAGCCCGTCCGCACGGCCCCACTCCGGCGGCGCCTCCTCTCTCGCCCGCGAGCTCGCTCGTCGCCGGCCCCGCACTTCGTCTCCCCACGCCGGCCGGCCACCGCGGTCGCCTTGGCCACTGGCCCCGCCTCGCCACACTCCGTGCGGGTGAGCGCTCGCCCCGGCGCCCGTCGCCCTCCTGCCCGCTAACCCGTTAAGGCCCCCTGGGGCCACTAACATGGGGGCCCCAGCCCCAGAACGTTTTGTTAAAAAAAGGAATTAAAAATAATATATAAAATAAATAAAATAGATAATAATAATTTAATTAAGAAATTAATTAAGTTAATTAATCATAATTACATTAACCTAACTAACTAATTAGTTTAATTAAACAGTAGTTAGATTAGTTACACACTAATTAGACTAAACAGTCAATGACTAGTGGGACCCACACGTCAGTTGACCAGTCAACATCTCTGCTGACTGCTGACGTCATGATGACGTCAGCAAACACTGTTTTGGATAATGTTGAATTTAAATAAATAATTAAAATCAGAAAATGATTTAAATCTTTAGAAAATCATATCTTTTAATCCGTAATTCGGATGAAAATACTTTCTACATGAAAGTTGCTCAGAACGACAAGACGAATCCGGATACGCGGTCCGTTCGTCCGCCACACACCCCTAACCTATCGAACCCGCAACTTTCCCCCTCCGGCTCCTCTGCCCGAAAACACGAAACCCCGGGAATACTTTCCCGGATGTTTTTCCCCCTTCACCGGTATCACCTACTACCGCGTTAGGGCACACCGAACACCGCGTATTGCCTTGTTATATTTTGTGATGCTTTGTTTGCTCTGTATTCATTATTTCTTCCCCCTCTTCTCCCCGGTAGACTACGAGACCGACGCTGCTGCTGACCAGTTCGACTACGGAGTTGACGACCCCTCTCTCTTGCCAGAGCAACCAGGCAAGCCCCCCCTTTGATCAACAGATATCGCCTATTCTACTCTATACTGCTTGCATTAGAGTAGTGTAGCATGTTACTGCTTTCCGTTAATCCTATTCTGATGCATAGCCTGTCATTGCTGCTACAGTCATTGATACCTTACCCGCAATCCTAAATGCTTAGTATAGGATGCTAGTGTTCCATCAGTGGCCCTACACTCTTGTCCGTCTGCCATGCTATACTACTGGGCTGTGATCACTTCGGGAGGTGATCACGGGCATATACTATATACTTTACACTGTTACATTACCTGTGATACTGTACGGAGTTGGGGGCTGAAAGGACAAGTGGCTCCATCCCGGTAGAGGTGGGCCTGGGTTCCCGACGGTCCCTGACGGTTACTTTGTGGCGGAGCGACAGGGCAGGTTAAGACCACCTAGGAGACAGGTGGGCCTGGCCCTGTTCGGCGTTCGCGGATACTTAACACGCTTAACGAGATCTTGGTATTTGATCTGAGTCGGCTACGAGCCTATACGCACTAACCATCTACGTGGGAGTAGTTATGGGTATCCCGACGTCGTGGTATCAGCCGAAGCACTTCAGACGTCAGCGACGGAGCGGCGCGCGCCGGATTGGAACGTAAGCCTGCTCTTGTATTAAGGGGGCTAGTTCTGCTTCCGGCCGCCCTCGCAACGTGCAGGTGTGCTATGGGCGATGGGCCCAGACCCCTGTGCGCTTAGGTTTAGACCGGCGTGCTGGCCTCTCTGTTTTGCCTAGGTGGGGCTGCGACGTGTTGATCTTCCGAGGCCGGGCATGACCCAGGAAAGTGTGTCCGGCCAAATGGGATCGAGCGTGTTGGGTTATGTGGTGCACCCCTGCAGGGAAGTTAATCTATTCGAATAGCCGTGATCTTCGGTAACAGGACGACTTGGAGTTGTACCTTGACCTTATGACAACTAGAACCGGATACTTAATAAAACATACCCTTCCAAGTTCCACAGACAACCCGGTGATCGCTTTTCCGCAGGGCGACGAGGAGAGGATCGCCGGGTAGGATTATGCTATGCGATGCGACTGGAGATGCGCTTGGAGATGCTACCTGGATATGCTACTTGGAGGACTTCAATCTACTCTATTCTACATGCTGCAAGACGGAGGCTGCCAGAAGCGTAGTCTTCGACAGGATTAGCTATCCCCCTCTTATTCTGGCATTCTGCAGTTCAGTCCACTGATATGGCCTCTTTACACATATACCCATGCATTTGTAGTGTAGCTCCTTGCTTGCGAGTACTTTGGATGAGTACTCACGGTTGCTTTCTCCCCCCTTTTTTCCCCTTTCCTTTCTTTCTGGTTGTCGCAACCAGATGCTGGAGTCCAGGAGCCAGGAGCCAGCGTCGACGACGACTACTACATTGGAGGTGCCTACTACTACGTGCAGGCTGACGACGACGACCAGGAGTAGTTAGGAGGATCCCAGGCAGGAGGCCTGCGCCTCTTTCGATCTGTATCCCAGTTTGTGCTAGCCATCTTATGGCAACTTGTTTAACTTATGTCTGTACTCAGATATTGTTGCTTCCGCTGACTCGTCTATGATCGAGCACTTGTATTCGAGCCCTCGAGGCCCCTGGCTTGTATTATGATGCTTGTATGACTTATTTATGTTTTAGAGTTGTGTTGTGATATCTTCCCGTGAGTCCCTGATCTTGATCGTACACATTTGCGTGCATGATTAGTGTACGATTAAATCAGGGGCGTCACATTACAAGACTCCAAGAAAATTTTGGCCTGCAGCCATTGATACTGCATGCCACATCATCAACAGAGTTTATCTTCACAAGTTCTTCAAGAAGACATCTTATGAACTTCTGACTGGTAAGAAGCCAAATGTTAGTTACTTCAAAGTCTTTGGTGCTAGGTGCTGGAGCAGGGATCCACATCACACTTGTAAATTTGCACCGAAAGCACATGGAGTTTTTATGCTTGGTTACGAAAAGGATTCGCACACCTACAGAGTCTTCAACCTCTTTCACTATAAAGTGGTTGAAACTGTAGATATGCGGTTTGATGAGACTAATAGCTCGCAAAGTGAGCACCTGCCAAATGTGCTAGATGAAGCTACACCAAGTTAATATATCACCCTAATGGGTACTGGAGAAATCATACCCACCGAGGAACATGCTAAAGATGAGATCATCATTTCTGCACCTAATCAACATGAAGACAATGCTCAGCCTGAAGCCAATGTTGAAGATGAAGACAACATTCAGCCTGAGCAAAATCTTCGTCCAGTTCATCCTCGGTTTGCAAATGAAGTCCAAATTGATAAGATCATTGATAGCATCAATGCACAAGGTCCTCTTACTCGTTCAAGAGCTATGCAACTAGCTAACTTTTGCGGACACTTTGCTTTTGTATCTGTATTGGAACCCAAGAAAGTTGATGAAGCCTTCATGGAACCTGAATGGATTCAAGCTATGCAAGAAGAGCTTCAACAGTTTGAGCTGAATAATATCTGGGAGCTTGTCAAACGTCCTGATCCTCGCAAGCACAATATCATTGGCACCAAATGGATCTATCGCAACAAGCAAGATGAACTTGGACAAGTTGTCAGAAACAAAGCTCGCCTCGTTTCTCAAGGTTACACACAAGTCGAAGGAATTGACTTTGATGAAACCTTTGCTCCTGTGGCTAGGCTTGAAGCCATTCGTATACTGCTGGCCTATGCTAACCACAACAACATTCTTCTGTACAAATGGATGTGAAGAGTGCCTTCCTCAACGGCAAAATTGAAGAAGAAGTGTATGTTGATCAACCACCTGGTTTTGAAGATCCAAAGCATCCTGATATGGTATACAAGCTTAACAAGGATTGTATGGCCTTAAGCAAGCACCTCGCGCTTGGTATGACACACTCAAAGACTTCCTGAAGAGCAAAGGCTTCAAACCTGTTTCTCTAGATCCCACTCTCTTCACGAAGACCTATGATGCTGAACTGTTTGTGTGCCAAATCTATGTGGATGACATTATCTTCAGCTGCACTGATAAGAAATATAGTGATGAGCTTGGACACATGATGCAAGAGTAATATCAGATGTCCATGATGGGAGAGCCGAAGTTCTTTCTTGGTCTTCAAACCTGTCAATAGCGAAATGGCATATTCATATCACAAGAGAAATGTGACACTCCAAAAATTTTGTGGTTTTCGTTTTCAGTTAGAGCCTTGCTTGGTTTGAAAAAGGCCATTTAAACCCTTCTTAAAAACCCTCTTCTAAGTTTACTCTCTCAAAAATCCTTTCTTGGATTTAGTTTCTTTTAAAAAGAAAACCTTTTGTTTTTGGGCTTTCTTTTGATTTTGGATCCATTCTTGTTTACCATGCCTCCTATGGTAAAACTCCCCCAAAGCCCCTCCTCCCACTTGGGTGCAACCCAAACATTCTGTCCAAACTGATAAAATCCATTTTTGGATTTTATTCCAATTATTTCTCATTCCAAAATAATTCTGTCTTTTCTTTTGAGCCTAGGTGATATGCAAAGCAAGTACCCTAATGCATTTGATTTTTGACCTCAACTCAACACCCCTGGATAGTCCTTTGTACCCACAACCTAGAACCATCTTGATCCACTCTTCTTCTTTTCAAATATTTCAAATTACACTCACTGCAAGTTTGGACCAGATTTGCCAAATTTGGTGAAATTCATATCTACACTTCTCCAAAAATTCCACCAAAATTCAGGCAACCTCTAGTTGCAATGGGAGACCCCTCCACCAAAAATCAGCTCAAGGAAAAATCCCTAGATGCCAGAATCATTCTGTCGAACACCTTGCATGCACTAGTACTATTCATATTCAGTAAATTCAGAGTTCAGTGTCGTTCTCCGTCAGTAACTTCAGTCACATGTCCACAATGCCCTTGGCACGTTGCTCGCAACCTATCCTTCTTGTCCGGAGCTTCACACGAACGCTTGCCGCGTTCGTGGCGTCGGTGGTGCCCTGGCCCGCCTGCGCCGGCGTGCTTTGCGGCGGCAGAACCACCGTAGCGGCCGACAGGGAGCAAAACTGTGGCGTAACACCATTCGGCGCCGCCCAAGCGTCTTGGTAGCTCCGCGTGGCCACCTCCTTGCCAGTGCACGCATGCGGCACCGTCACCGTGGCCTGGCACGCGCAGAGCGTGTTCTCTGCCACCGACGGGCCGTGCGGCCGTTTCGTCGAGGGCAGACCGTAACCAACCCTCCCGTGCTGAGTTGGACACAGAAACGACACCAATACTCCACCTAGGCGATGCTCAAGCTCCTAAGCCGACCGTCCAGCCACAGCGCCGCCGTAATCAACTCGCCGGACTTATCCGTTCACGGCAACCGACTCGGGCCGGCTATATATAGCACCCCCGAGCTTGCTCTCGCCCCCGCACGACTCCACCACCTCACTAGACCCCGCCTAGCCACTGGGAGAGCCTCGAGGGGCCTTTCTTCTTCGACTCCGGCCACCTCCGTCCGCCTCGGGCTCCGGCAAGGTTCTCTTCAGTGAGAACTCCTCCGCCGCCCTGCTCTTGCCTGTAGCCTCGTACCACCTCCAGTAGGCTAACCCCCTCTTCAATTTGAACACCGCAGCTCCGTCCGGCGAGATCCACGACTGCCCGAACCGCCGTCCGCCGGAGCAAGGGCCGCCGTCGACACGGTGATCGCCGGCAACCACAACCACCACCCACAAACGCGGAACGGTGCACTGATCACGAAGGTACCCCTCGATCACCTTGCCTCGCCGTGGATCGCCGCCGGCGACCACCGCACCCCTCGGGCGCCGTCGCGCTCTGTTTTCTTTGTTTGAAAATTTAAACCTGACAGGTGGAGCCCGCCTGTCAGCCTCACAGCCGTTTCTTTTAAACGAATTGTTATTCTGGACTTTTCCGCAGAGCCCCCTAGAAACTTTCTGTTTCATTACAGATGGGTCCTTGGACCAAAACTCTTATAACTTTTTAACAGAAAATGATTTTTGATTGATTCCTTTTGTGTAATCTTTATTTTTCTGTCTAGTTTTTTGTCATATTTATTTGAAAAATATTTGGAACACTTTTCTGTACACTCACGGTATTTACGTTGCGTACATATTTTTCTTATACCGTAGATACCGGAGGAGGTGACGGAGCTGCAAACTTCACACAGTTAAACTCCGACTACTCTGAACCAGGAAAGCATGTTTGAACTCTTGATATGATGAGTGGTTGTTGCATGTTTGCATTTTTAGTATAGTCATGGCATGTTTATGAACATTTCTTGGAATGTTATATTTCATGCACATAAGTGGAAAGTAACTTTCGGTAAGCATTATGTTGTTGGATACATATTTGCATGGCCATGTGTCGGCATGAGGATGGGTAAGATGGCAGTGTTGTGACATGCCAGTCTTATGCCAGATTATTTGACTTCCATGTCATCGTGAAACAAATCACATTTCCATTCATCCCTTCCTGTACTGTCACATGTTTTCCGAAAGGAATATGGCATAGTAAGTTGCAAATCGTTTTCCTGGTACACACCCAATAGAGAGGCCGGGATGAGGGTTCCATGGCCCTGGATTAAAGCCCGTCATCCGGTCAGGGGGCATGGGTGTTTCCGGTTGGGACCGAGAGGGGGGCACCCCTTAGAGCGCGCGTATAGAAATTTGATCCCATGCTATACGAGGTTGTGGCCTCCCCGTCTCAAAGTTTTTCTTGGACGTTGTCCAGGGTGATTCCTGGCATCATGAGGTGAAATGGGTGTGTACTAGTTAAATGTGTTTCTACTGGAATATCGTAAACGGAACTAGTCCTTCGTGACTACGGAAATCCGTTGGGTGTGGTCAGTTCATCCAAACTCTGCAGAGTCTCAAATTCTTTCAATTATCTTGTACTTTGTTCAAGTACTATATTCATCTTATGTTGTCAGATATCAGTCCAAGTGACAAAACCCCGGTGGAATATATGTGTGATAAATCCGGTTAAAGATTATTCTTGTGGATGGACTAATCTTGTTATTTATGTTTCTTGTAAGCCCTGTTTGTGATGTCGCTCAGACGTCCGACGGTGGCAATTCTTGTGTTTACATTTATTGTAAGCTCTGTCTGTGATGTCGCTCAGATGTCCGACGGTGGCATTCTTGTTATTTAAATTTATTGTAAGCCATGTCTGTGACGTCGCTCAGATGTTTGACGGTGGCATTTCTTTCATAAGCCCTGTCTGTGACGTCGCTCAGATGTCCGACGGTGGCATTTCTTTCGTAAGCCCTGTCTGTGACGTCGCTCAGATGTCCGACGGTGGCATTTCTTTTATAAGCCCTTTCTGTGACGTCGCTCAGATGTCCGACTGTGGCATTTCTTTTATAAACCCTGTCTGTGACGTCGCTCAGATATCCGACAGTGGTATTTTCTTTTAAGCCCTTTATGTGGTGTCGCTAAGACGCCCGACTGCGGCATTTCTATTAAGCCCTTTATGTGGTGTCGCTTAGACGCCCGACTGCGGCATGCATTTTATTTATTTACCTTTCGAGGCGTCGCTCCAGACACCCGATCGGTTTTCAGTTATTTATTTTATTTATCAAGTCCTGCAATATTATTGTTGTTATATGAGCATCATCTTTTATTCATGATGCATTCATGCATTCATTTATTATATCTTTTGTCCGAACTGTCTTGCGAGTACTTTCAAAGTACTCACCCGGCTTGTTGATTTGGCCAGATGTTGATGAAGGCAATCTCATGGATGAAGAGTTTGATAGCGAGTCCGACGCCTAGAGGAGTCCCAGTCAGTCCCGTGCAATTCTGTTTTGGTCATTGTATTATCCTCTTCCGCAACCCCAGAAATAAGATTCATCGAGCCTCACCTCGACGCTCGATGAGCTGCCAGTTAGGAGTCAAGTAATCAACCCCTTTTTACCTCGAGCTAGTAGCATGCCACCACATCCCTGTGTCATAACTGCCCTTATGTATGATATTGGCGAGCTTGTAATAAATTGTTGAGTAGCCTCAGCTCAACCCTGTAATATAATGCTACAGGTCCTCTGTTCATCAAGTATTTGTCTACCAGTGAGGATGAATTTTCCTATACTGGGATTTAAAGATCGATTTTCTCAATAATTATATTTATTGAAAAAGTCGATCGTGATAGACTTGGTAACCAGAGCCAGGCTGACTGTAGGAAGCCACTAGGTGCGATCGCTAATTAGTTTTTAGCATGATAGATTTATTCATGTTTTTACAAATGTAGTCATTTTTCTGAAAGTCAGCATAAAAATTTATGATCTGATCACTCAGAATTTTTGCCTACTTTTGTAGATGGCTGGCAGCGACTGCGAGTCTCAAATGTTCACCAACGTGCCTGAGGGGTTCGTCAAACTCCTCTCCTTCATCGTTCAGGTCGCGATGGGGCCATCCGTGCGCCCAGTCTTCACACTTTATCCACACAAGATCAACGACAGTCTGACCATGCACCAAGCCGCAGTGCAATTCAGGGGAGGGCGTGTTGAGATGCGCCGCTTCCGTTTATTGGGGAGAGCCATGCCTACAGAGAGGCTTGCTATGCAGATGGCAGCCCGCGAGGCGATAGCTCGTCTTTGGGATGTCCTTCCTGCAATGATGACCCGTCGCTACCGCTACCTTCCATGCCATGTGCCTTACACCTGTCACTACTCATTCTCTTGCCCAAGAGGAGAGTGAGATGAGGCCTTTGAGATGCTTGTCGAGTACCTCCGAGCTCTGGAGGCAGCCTTCGACAGCATGGTGGACGACCTCGTAGCCGCCCGCATGGACTCAGTTCATGGCTGTGCTGCTAACAGGAGGGAACTCCTACACACCGCTCCAACACTGACTTTTATCTCGTCCTCAGCTTCCCATTCACCTACCATTCTCGCCACTACTCGTCGCCTGCCTACCACTCAGGAATTTAACCAGGCTATTGCACCCACTCCCGTTCGCGCTGCACCACTTTTTGCACCTACTCCCATACGTGCTACTCCACCTATTCCGCCCACTCTTATTCAGGGTACTCCGCCTAGGGCACCTGCTCCATCAGCTCAGCGCAGCGTTCCTCGTCTGGAACCTATTAGCGAGGAGGAAGTTGATTCCCCAACGTCACTGCGTCTCACCCTCGGTAGGCCAAGGGAGATCCTCACCATCTCCGACTGAGTACGCGTAGACGCCATGCGATGTATCGACTTGTGTAATATGTTTATATGTACATAGGTTGTGAGAAGTAGCCTGTTTGCACATCATGTAGGATCTGGAGGAGTGCACTAGTTTAAATAACATGTCAGGATTATGTACGCATATCCTGAGTGATGTAATGTATAATTATGCTGGCGTGTAAGATATGTAATAGTCCTTCTCCGCGTGCAATCGTGTGTTTCCAAAAATATCCTAGAGTTTTAAAAATGTTCTTTGTGTGTGATTCTATTGACTTTTGCGACTCTCTTCCTTGTCTTACGAGTTTAACAAAATATATCCCCAGAGTGAAAGATGTCTCGTCCTTGGACACGCTCCATGCCAAATCAGCCAGAGGAAAATTATGGCACACCGCAAAACCACAATTTCACTCAGGGTCAGACAAGTCAACCGGACAGTGAAACAGCTTTTACACAAGTGTGTCGTCTGTATGAACAGAGTCAGCAACAACACCAGGAAATGATGAACCAATTCATCAATATGGGAAGTAACCGTGGTCAGTATCAACCGCAATACAAATTATCCGAGTTACCGAAGATGCGTCCTCCAACATTTTCTCATACTGACAAGCCTCTTGAGGCCGACGACTGGCTTCGAGACTTGGAGAGAAAATTAATTATCGCACAGTGTTCAGACCATGAAAAAGTATTGTATGCACCACATTACCTCACAGGAGCAGCCGCATCATGGTGGGAAAACTTCCTGCACATGCACCCCAACGAAAATGAAATAACCTGGGAGGATTTCAAAGAAGGTTTTTGTGGGGCACACATTCCTAAGAGTGTCATGAAAATCAAGAAGAGAGAATTTGATGACCTCAAGCAAAGGACCATGACAGTGTCAGAATACAACAGCCAATTTACTTTGCTATCTCGCTACTCCAATGAAGAGCGCATGACAGAAAGCAAGAAGATGGAAAAATTCTTGGAAGGCCTGGCACCCGCCCTTAGATGCCAGCTAGTTGTGCATACCTTCCCAGATTTTAAGACATTGGTGGATAAGGCCATTACTCTAGAAAATGAGCAACGTAGCCTGGAAGATTTCCGCAAACGCAAAAGGGACCAGACTACTTTTGCTCGCAACCCCAGAAGCAAGACGGAATTTCAGAAGGGTGGAATACACAAAACCCCGACGGATAATTCACGTCCAATCAAGAATTTCCATGCAAGGGACAAAGAGTTCACCTATCGCCCAGGAGTTACCTGTTATGCTTGTGGAGAAGAAGGGCACTATGCCAAGCAGTGCCCCAAGCCAAGGAACTCAACCCCGAAGCCCAATAATGGTGGCAATAATTCAGCGCCAAAGCGAAGCAATTTCAACCCTAATAACAACCACCGGAAAGGTCACCTGAACCACGTGACCCGAGAGGAAGCACAGAACGCCCCAGATATCGTACTCGGTACGTACCCCGTCAACACAATACCTGCCATGGTTTTGTTTGATTCTGGAGCTTCTCACTCATTCGTTTCGAAGAGTTTTACTTTGCAAAATAATTTTTCGATGCTTCCCTTGGAAAAATCAATGATTATCAAGTCCCCTGGAATTAAGCAAGTGACCCAGAGTTGCTGTCAAGGTGTGGTTATTGAATTTGAAGGATTGAAATTTTACGCCAACCTTATTGTATTGGAAAGCAAAGGACTGGATGTCATCCTAGGGATGGATTGGTTAACCACCAACAAAGGTTTTATTGACTGCTTCAACCGTACCGTGATTCTCACACACCATCATGGGAAGAAAATAAAAGTTTCAGCCAAAGAGAGACAAATACCTCGGCAACCTAGATTAAACAAGGTGGACGTTTCTGAGCTAAACAAGGTTCCAGTAGTGTGTGAATTTCCAGACGTATTTCCATAAGAGCTACCACGCATGCCACCGGACCGAGAGATAGAATTCAGCATTGAGCTAGCACCTGGAACCGCTCCCATTTACAAGAAACCATACAGAATGGCACCATCCAAATTGGTAGAGTTGAAGAAGCAAATAAAAGAATTATTGGAGAAAGGATACATACGAGCCAGCTCCTCTTGGGGTTCTCCAATTTTATTTGCCAAGAAGAAGGATGGAACAATGAGGTTGTGTATTGATTATCGAGCTCTCAACATGGTCACAATCAAGAACAAATACCCAATGCCCCGAATAAATGATTTATTCGATCAGCTCGCACAGGCCAAAGTCTTCTCAAAAATTGACTTGAGATCAGGATACCATCAATTAAAGGTGCGAACAGAAGATATACCCAAGACCGCCTTCACTTCCAGATATGGGCTGTATGAGTTCACAGTGATGCCATTCGGGCTAACCAATGCCCCCGCATATTTTGTTCACCTCATGAACCAAGTATTTATGAAGTATATGGACAAGTTTGTTGTGGTATTCATCAATGATATTCTGATATATTCCAAAACACCAGAAGAGCACGCCGAGCATCTCAGGATTGTACTCGGAGAACTCAGGAAACATCAATTGTACGCCAAATTCAGCAAATGTGAATTTTGGCTAAGGCAGGTGGGTTTTCTGGGCCACGTGCTAACCCAAGAAGGTATTGCAGTAGACACGGAAAAAGTCAAGGCCGTACTTGGCTGGAAACCACCAGCTAACGTAACGGACGTACGGAGTTTCTTGGGAATGGCAGGCTATTATCGGAGATTTATTGAAGGATTCTCCACTATAGCAAAGCCCATGACACAATTGCTCAAGAAAGGCAAGAAGTTTGAATGGACAGAAGCATGTGAGGAAAGCTTCCAAGAGCTAAAAAGCAAATTAACAACGGCACCAGTACTAATTGTGCCAGATATACACAAGAATTTTGAGGTATATTGCGACGCATCCCGGAAAGGCCTCGGATGCATGTTGATGCAAGAAGGCAAAGTAGTTGCGTATGTCTCCAGACAGCTTCGCAAGCATGAGGAGAATTATCCCACTCATGACTTGGAATTAGCAGCGGTCATCCATGCACTCAAGGGATGGAGACACTTCCTACTTGGAAATCGTTGTGAGATATACACAGACCATAAGAGTCTTAATCATATTTTCACACAGCCGGAACTAAATTTACGGCAACGATGCTGGTTAGAGTTGGTGAAGGATTATGATGTTGGAATCCACTATCATCCCGGAAAAGCAAACGTTGTAGCACATGCACTTAGTCGGAATCCCAGCACGGACGACGACAGTATACCAAAGTTGAGGCAAGAATTTCAATAGGAATTTGCCAGACTCAATTTAATAATGGTTACCGAAGGCAGTGTGTCGAATCTGGAAATACAGCCTACCCTGATGGAAAGGATCAAGGAAGCCCAACACGGACACCCCAGCATTGAGGGCATAAAAAGGAAAGTGAGTTTGGGAAGAGCCTCAGAATTCAACATAGATGAGCAAGGAATATTGTGGAACGGAGAGAGGCTATGCGTACCAAATGTCAAGGACCTCAAACAGCAGATATTGGCTAAAAGTCACACAACTCCGTATTCAATCCATCCTGGAGGGACAAAAATGTACAAAGACCTTCAGGAATTTTTTTGGTGGCACGGTATGAAGAGAGATATAGCCACATTCATTGCATGCTGTGACTCTTGTCAACGTATCAAGGCCGAGCACCAGAAACTAGCCGGACTGTTACAGCCAAATAAGATACCCGAGTGGAAATGGGATGAGATTGGAATGGACTTTATCGTTGGACTGCCACAGTCACGACACGGAAACGATGCCATATGGGTCATAACCGACAGATTAACCAAGGTGACACATTTTATTCCGGTAAAGACAACTTACACCACTCAGAGACTGGCCAGACTTTATCTTGCCCGTATCGTCTGCCTGCATGGAGTCCCTAAGACTATCATCTCCGATAGAGGCACACAGTTCGTCTCTAGATTTTGGGATCACCTACAACAGGCACTGGGAACCCAACTAGCATTCAGTACCGCATACCATCCCAAGACTGATGGGCAGACTGAACGCGTAAACCAAATTCTAGAAGACATGCTGAGAGCCTGTGTCCTCACCTACGGGAATAGTTGGGAAGAAAGTTTGCCATATGCAGAGTTCGCATACAACAACAGCTATCAAGCCAGCTTGCAAATGGCACCCTTTGAAGCTCTATATGGGAGAAGATGCCGTACCCGCTAAATTGGTCAGAGACCGGAGACAGCCATATCTTCGGCCCAGATATGCTCAAGGAGGCCGAGGAGAAAGTTAAAACAATTAGAGATCGACTCAAAACAGCTCATAGTCGGCAGAAGAGTTATTACGATCGAAGTCATCGGGAAATCAGTTTTGAACCCGGAGAATTAGTGTACCTAAAAGTTTCTCCTATGAATGGTCTGCAACGATTCAGGATTAAGGGGAAGCTAGCACCAAGATTCATCGGACCATTTCATATAGTGGCCCGAAGAGGCACGGTAGCCTACCAGCTAAACCTACCCGAAGACTTATCCGGTATCCACAACGTGTTTCACATATCGTAGTTGAGAAAATATGTGAGCAACCCAGAGAAGCAAGTTTCACATGAGAATATTGACGTGCAACCAGACCTCACCTACCGAGAGCACCCAATAAAAATATTAGAAGAGTCTGAGAGGAGGACCCGACAGAAAACCATCAAGTTTTTCAGAGTTCAGTGGAGTAATCACACCGAGAATGAAGCAACTTGGGAGAGCGAGGATTTTCTTCGGACAGAGCACCCACACCTGTTTAAGGATCAGCTGAAATCTCGGGGACGAGATTTTTCCAAAGGGGGTAGGTGCTGTGACACTCCAAAAATTTTGTGGTTTTTGTTTTCAGTTAGAGCCTTGCTTGGTTTGAAAAAGGTCATTTAAACCCTTCTTAAAAACCCTCTTCTAAGTTTACTCTCTCAAAAATCCTTTCTTGAATTTAGTTTCTTTTAAAAAGAAAACCTTTTGTTTTTGGGCTTTCTTTTGATTTTGGATCCATTCTTGTTTACCATGCCTCCTATGGTAAAACCCCCCCAAAGCCCCTCCTCTCACTTGGGTGCAACCCAAACATTCTGTCCAAACTGATAAAATCCATTTTTGGATTTTATTCCAATTATTTCTCCTTCCAAAATAATTCTGTCTTTTCTTTTGAGCCTAGGTGATATGCAAAGCAAGTACCCTAATGCATTTGATTTTTAACCTCAACTCAACACCCCTGGATAGTCCTTTGTACCCACAACCTAGAACCATCCTGATCCACTCTTCTTATTTTCAAATATTTCAAATTACACTCACTGCAAGATTGGACCAGATTTGCCAAATTTGGTGAAATTCATATCTACACTTCTCCAAAAATTCCACCAAAATTCAGGCAACCTCTAGTTGCAATGAGAGACCCCTCCACCAAAAATCAGCTCAAGGAAAAATCCCTAGATGCCAGAATCATTCTGTCGAACACCTTGCATGCACTAGTACTGTTCATATTCAGTAAATTCAGAGTTCAGTGTCGTTCTCCGTCAGTAACTTCAGTCACATGTCCACAGTGCCCTTGGCACGTTGCTCGCAGCCTATCCTTCTTGTCCGGAGCTTCACACGAACGCTTGGCGCGTTCCTGGCGTCGGTGGCGCCCTGGCCCGCCTGCGCCGGCGTGATTTGCGGCGGCAAAACCACCATAGCGGCCGACAGGGAGCAAAATTGCGGTGTAACACCGTTCGGCGCCGCCCAAGCGTCTTGGTAGCTTCGCGTGGCCACCTCCTTGCCAGTGCACGCATGCGGCACCGTCACCGTGGCCTGGCACGCGCAAAGCGCGTTCTCTGCCGCCGACGGGCCGTGCGGCCGTTCCGTCGAGGGCAGACCGTAACCAACCCTCCCGTGCTGAGTTGGACATAGAAACGGCACCAATACTCCAACTAGGCGATGCTCAAACTCCTAAGCCGACCGTCCAGCCATAGCACCGCCATAATCAACTCGCCAGACTTATCCGCTCACGGCAACCGACTCGGGCCGGCTATATATAGCACCCCCGAGCTTGCTCTCGCCCCGCACGACTCCACCACCTCACTAGACCCCGCCTAGCCACTAGGAGAGCCTTGAGGGGCCTTTCTTCTTCGACTCCGGCCACCTCCGTCCGCCTCGGGCTCCGGCAAGGTTCTCTTCGGTGAGAACTCCTCCGCGGCCCTGCTCTTGCCCGTAGCCTCGTACCGCCTCTAGTAGGCTAACCCCCTCTTCAATTTGAACACCTCAGCTCCCTCCGGCGAGATCCACGACTGCCCGAACCGCCGTCCGCCGGAGCAAGGGCCGCCGTCGACACGGTGCTCGCCGGCGACCACAACCATGACCCACAAACGTGGAATGATGCACTGATCACGAAGGTACCCCCCGATCACCTTGCCTCGCCGTGGATCGCCGCTGGTGACCACCGCACCCCTCGGGCGCCGTCACGCTCTGTTTTCTTCGTTTGAAAATTTAAACCTGACAGGTGGAGCCCGCCTGTCAGCCTCATAGCCGTTTCTTTTAAACGAAATGTTATTCTGGAGTTTTCCATAGAGCCCCCTGGAAACTTTCTGTTTCATTACAGATGGGTTCTTGGACCAAAACTCTTACAACTTTTTAACAGAAAATGATTTGTGATTGATTCCTTTTCTGTCATCTTTATTTTTTTGTCCTGTTTTTTGTCATATTTATTTGAAAAATATTTGGAACACTTTTCTCTACACTCATGGTATTTACGTTGCGTACGTATTTTTCTTATACCGTAGATACCGGAGGAGGTGACGGAGCTGCAAACTTCACACAGTTAAACTCCGACTACTCCGAACCAGGCAAGCATGTTTGAACTCTTGATATGATGAGTGGTTGTTGCATGTTTGCATTTTTAGTATAGTCATGGCATGTTTATGAACATTTCTTGGAATGTTATATTTCATGCACATAAGTGGAAAGTAACTTTCAGTAAGCATTATGTTGTTGGATACATATTTGCATGGCCATGTGTTGGCATGAGGATGGGTAAGATGGCAGTGTTGGGACATGCCAGTCTTATGCCAGATTTTGACTTCTGTGTCATCGTGAAACAAATCACATTTCCATTCATCCCTTCCTGTACTGTCACATGTTTTCCGAAAGGAATATGGCATAGTAAGTTGCAAATTGTTTTCCTGGTACACACCAAATAGAGAGGCCGGGATGAGGGTTCCATGGCCCTGGATTAAAGCCCGTCATCCGGTCAAGGGGCATGGGTGTTTCCGGTTGGGACCGAGAGGGGGGGCACCCCTTAGAGCGCGCATATAGAAATTTGATCCCATGCTATTCGAGGTTGTGGCCGCCCCGTCTCAAAGTTTTTCTTGGACGTTGTCCAGGGTGATTCCTGGCATCGTGAGGTAAAATGGGTCTGTACTAGTTAAATGTGTTTCTACTGAAATACCGTAAATGGAACTAGTCCTTCGTGACTACGGAAATCTGTTGGCTGTGGTCAGTTCATCCAAACTCTGCAGAGTCTCAAATTCTTTCAATTATCTTGTACTTTGTTCAAGTACTATATTCATCTTATCTTGTCAGATATCAGTCCCAGTGACAAAACCCCGGTGGAATATATGTGTGATAAATCCGGTTAAATATTATTCTTGTGGATGGACTAATCTTGTTATTTACGTTTATTGTAAGCCCTGTCTGTGATGTCGCTCAGACGTCCGATGGTGGCAATTCTTGTGTTTACATTTATTGTAAGCCCTGTTTGTGATGTCGCTCAGACGTCCGACGGTGGCATTCTTGTTATTTAAATTTATTGTAAGCCCTGTCTGTGACGTCGCTCAGATTTCCGACGGTGGCATTTCTTTCGTAAGCCCTGTCTGTGACGTCGCTCAGATGTCTGACGGTGGCATTTCTTTCGTAAGCCCTGTCTGTGACGTCGCTCAGATGTCCGATGGTGGCATTTCTTTTATAAGCCCTTTCTGTGACGTCGCTCAGATGTCCAACTGTGGCATTTCTTTTATAAACCCTGTCTGTGATGTCGCTCAGATATCCGACAGTGGTATTTTCTTTTAAGCCCTTTATGTGGTGTCGCTAAGACGCCCGACTGCGGCATTTCTATTAAGCCCTTTATGTGGTGTCGCTTAGACGCCCGACTGCGGCATGCATTTTATTTATTTACCTTTCGAGGCGTCGCTCCAGACACCCGATCGATTTTCAGTTATTTATTTGATTTATCAAGTCCTGCAATATTATTGTTGTTATATGAGCATCATCTTTTATTCATGATGCATTCATGCATTCATTTATTATATCTTTTGTCCGAACTGTCTTGCGAGTACTTTCAAAGTACTCACCTGGCTTGTTTATTTGGCCAGATGTTGATGAAGGCGATCTCATGGATGAAGAGTTTGATAGCGAGTCCGACGCCTAGAGGAGTCCCAGTTAGTCCCGTGCGATTCTGTTTTGGTCATTGTATTATCCGCTTCCGCAACCCCAGAAATAAGATTCATCGAGCCTCACCTCGACGCTCGATGAGCTGCCAGTTAGGAGTCAAGTAATCCACCCCTTTTTACCTCGAGCTAGTAGCATGCCACCACATCCCTGTGTCATAACCGCTCTTATGTAAGATATTGGCGAGCTTGTAATAAATTGTTGAGCAGCCTCAGCTCAACCCTGTAATATAATGCTACTGGTCCTCTGTTCATCAAGTATTTGTCTACCAGTGAGGATGACTTTTCCTATACTGGGATTTAACGATCGATTTTCTCAATAATTATATTTATTGAAAAAGTCGGTCGTGACAATACCTCAAAGACTGCCTGAAGAAGTTTGGAATGCAAGACTACAAAGGGTTCATGATGCCAATGCCAACCAAAAGCCATTTAGGCCCTGATGACAATGGTAAAGAATACGATCAAAAGGTATACCACTCCATGCTTGGTTCTTTATTATACTTATGTGCATCTAGGCCAGATATTATGCTTAGCGTTTGCATGTGTTCCTGATTCCAAGCGGCACCAAAGGAATCGCATCACCTCATGGTGAAGCGAATTCTTTGATATTTGGCTCACACCTCCACACTAGGATTATGGTATCCAAAGGGCTCAACGTTTGAACTAGTTGGATTCTCCGATGCTGATTATGCTAGAGACAAGGTTGATCGCAAGTCTACATCAGACACATGTCACTTTCTTGGACGATCCTTGTCTGTTGGTCTTCAAAGAAGCAGAACTGTGTGAAAGTGCTAGTTATCGACTAGAGGGGGGCGGTGAATAGGCGGTTTTTATGAATGTCTTCAAAACATGGGGGCTTTGGAGACAAACAGTAGAAATGAACCTATTGATATGCAGAGGAAGGTAGACTACACTAGGCAAGCCATAGTCACGTAAGCAATGAAGTGAAAGCACGAAGACTATCAACAGGTAGGTAGTAAGGATCAGGATGGAAGATAGTATGAAGCCAAACAACAACAATGTTCACACAGTGAAGACAATCAGATCATACAGGGAGGCAATGACTTCACGAAGACAAACTGTAAGTAAATAGAGGTAAAGGATAGAACCAGTTGCTTGGACTGGACAAGGATTTGTTGGACCAGTTCCAGTTATTGTGACAACTATACATCTGGTTAGGGAGGCTGAGATTCAACTCAAAAGACCGCGTCTTCACCTTATTCCCCTTGAGCTAAGGACACTTAGTGCTCGCCCAATCACTTTGGTAAGTCTTCAAGGTAGACTTCCAAACCTTCACAGACTTCGTTCACCAGCAATCCACAATACTCTTGGATGCTCAGAATGCGGATGCCAAACTGGTTGGAGGATTCATAGTCCTCAAGTGTAACAAGTCTTCAGATCACGCGGACAGAAAGACTTCAGTGATGCCTAACACTCTTTGTCTCTGGTTGTTTTGGGCTTTGTCCTTGCAAGGATTTCTCTCTCAAATGCTTTGGAGGTGGGTTGCTCTCAAACGACAAAAGCCGTGCACTAACTCTAAGCGGCCACCAATTTATGGTGTAGGTGGTGGGCTATTTATAGCCAGGAGGCAACCCGACCTGATTTGTCCAAAATGACCCTGGGTCACTAAGGAACTGACATGTGTCCAACGGTCAGATTTCAAACACACGCGGCAGGTTGACTTGGGCTACAAGTAAAGTTGACTCATCCAGCTCTAGATAAGATTTGCTCTCATTGTCTTCGCTCGAAGACATAGGATTTGGTTGAGTATCACATCAGTCACTTTGACTTTGTTCACTTGGACCCCACTTAACAGTACGGTGGTTCCTATGACTCAACAAAGAAGAAAAGGAAACTACAAAACAATTATGTCTTCGCACTCCATAGTCTTCCTGCGATGTCTTCTACAGAATGACTTCATGCAGAATTTATCATCGCATCACAAAGTAGCAGAAAAAGTAGCAAACGACCATTGAGTTTAAGTGTTACAACTCAAAGAACCAAATGTATCAAAAGACGACAGTTGTAAATACTTGGCAAAAATAATGCAACCACCCATAAGGACCCGCTTGAAGACTATCAATTCAGATGCTTCTCCCCCTTTTCTCAGTAATGACCAAAAAGGTTTGAAAACATAGAGCATCTACTCGTTCCTAGTACGAGCAGATAATGGAGCAGGGTCGACGTTGGAGTTTGGTGGTGCAGAAGGGCCTGATACAGTGTCAAGATGCAGTGCAACCATGGTCGGTGAAGTAGCGTCGTCTTCTTCATAGACGACTCTCGCAACAACAGTTGCAGCCGAAGATGAATACTCAGAATCTTCAATTGAGGGAGTGCGGTGCCAGCTTGCATTTTGTGGAAGCCTGGAATCAAACTTGAAGCCCTCGGTGAAGCCATCTTCGCGAAGATCGTCTTCAGAACATAGCAGTGTGAGGCTCTTCCAGGACCGCCGACAGGCTTCATGGGCAACAAATGAGTTCTTGGTGGCCAGGTTCCGAATGCGATTGACATCCACCAAGAGACTCTGCATCTGACGCTTTAGCCAGTCGTGGTGCTTATCCTGCTTCTAATGTAAGGCCACAAGCAGCTCTCGGTCATTGAGTACACGAGAATGCTTCCGAGGCCTTTGGGCAATTGTACTAGCAGTGGCTTCGATGTTGGCACGATGGGGCATACGCATATTTCCAGCCAGAAGATAAGCAAGAGTTGCAGCATTAGGTACAAGAATTCCTTCTATTGGTTGTGTGAAGCTTTAATGATCAACATTATGAAGATATAGAGGCTCCTTGGCAGGCTCGGGGTAAATGGCTTCAACGGATAGATCAACCTCAGCCAGAAAGACAAGATGGTTGAATGCTGAGGGCTGATAGTCAAAAGAAGAATGGAGTTTGATCAGGCACATCACCCATGGAGCATAAAACTTTAGGCCAAACAGATCAATCCCAGATGCAGCAAGTTGTCTGATGAAGAAATCCCGGGAATTGAATCTGATGCCATTGACAATAAAAAAATACCAAAGTCTTCAAGGTTCCTTCAAGTTTGGCTTCGGAAGAATGTCCCTTGATTGGCCATAGAGTACGCCTCAGTATATGATAGAGTGTGTGTGGCAAGTACTCAAGGTCCTTGACAAAGAATTCCTTAGGATATTCAGCATCTTGAGGCAATGGCTTCATCATACTGAGCATCTGACTCATATTGGGTTCATGCCTCTGAAAAATACTCTGCAGTTCATTTTTGTGGAGCTAACAACCAGGCTCATACAATTCACCTAGAGTGGGCAGGGACGTAAGCTCGATGATGTCTTGAGTTTTGGCTTCATGGTGCACATCTCCTGTCATCCACTCAAGGATCCATGTATTCGGATCCCTGTTGTAGCCACGAATGTGAAGAGTGGCATAGAACTACAGTAGAAGCTCTTCATTCCAGTGCTCTTTGTCAGTAACAAATTGCAGAAGACCAGCATCCTGAAAGCAGTCCATCACTTCTTCAAAACAGGGTAGCCCAGTAAGAGCTTCACAATCAAGACACATGTGAGGAAAGATTCACTCTTGATTGTAGAGGATACATGAGTAGTAGCTGCACTGTTGATGGCTCCAAAATTGATCGGAAGAGATCTTTGGCTTCGAGTATGGACTCTTGGCACTGTCAAAGAAGGTATTGTGTGCTCTGAAGCTGTTCACGCTGAAAGATCCTGGCAATGTAGAAGCACCTGGAAGCCTTGGCAGCCTCGGCTTTGGCTTCTGAACTTGTGGTCGCTGCTCCACATGATAATCATATTATGGTCCGGGAGCCGTGGGAGGAACCAAAATGGGCCATCTCACTGTGAGAAGCTGGCCGTGATCGTAGGCCTATTCAATTGTGTGAGGCCTTGGAGGTGGAACAGTGGCTTCAGCATTCACAGTGGCTTCAAGCACCACATTAGCTTCAGGCTCCACATTGTCTTCGGCCATCACAATGTCATTGGTGACAGTAGCATGGTTTGTGGTAGCCTCAGTGTTTTCAACCTCCGTTCATTGCAGAATAGGAGGGTCTGGCACAATCACATTCTCCTCGAGAATGATTTGGTCTGTGGCAGGGGGTGTGGTAACTCTTTCTTCTTCTCTTTCTCCTTGATTTTCATCGGCTGATGCAGCCGGAATGTCTTCAACAGCTTTAGCTTCAGACTCAGAGACATTCACAGTAGGGCTGGCTTCAGGAAACACTTGACGTGCTACTAAGCTTTGTTGCACTTCCCCTTCTGGAATGCTCAACATGGTGACCTGTGGCCTGGGGCCTTTGCGAAGCCTGTGATATACAGGAGACGCCTTTGATGATGGAGTGGTCTTCACCATGTAGTTGTCATTGTCAAGTACCGGAGTGGTGACTTGAGGTGGTGGAGTTCTGGGTGTCTCATCATCAATGGGGGTTTCTTGTTGTGAGCGCTCAGCCCATGAGTCATCTTGAGCGATTGGCGTCAATGGACAACCAATGCTGATTAGTTCATTGCTCGTTGGAGTAGGCGATGATACCGATTGGGGCTCGAGCAGAGGAAGGACTTCATCATATTCAACATTGTCTACACGACCAATGTCTTCAACTGTGATGGGGTCAACAACTGGAACTTCTTCATCTTCATGAGCCTCTATGGAAGCCGCCTTGCGAATCACAATACGTCATTTTTGGTTGTCGGTGGCTGGAAGAGCAACAGAGATTGGTTAAACAATGAGGGGCTGAGAGGCTGCATCACGCTCTTTCTTGTAAGACTTTGTCTTCAACTTCTTCATTGATGGGGCCTCATCAGAAGCATCCTTGTCCTTGCGCTTCTTGGCTTCGGCTTCAGCTGCCCTTGTCTTCTTCAACTCTGAAGCTGCTAAGGTGACTTTAGGCTTCGAGCCTGTCATGGTGGCAGGGAAGATAATGTGAGGTGCTTCCTGCCTTGGTGCTTCAGTTTATGTCACATCAGACTTCTTTTGTTTGGCATCCATTCTCGGATTGATGCCAGGGCGCCCAAGAGCTTTGTGCTTCTCAGCTTCATTGTGTGCTTGAACACATTTCTGTGTCAAGTACTTCATGCGCTCTCTTGAGCCTTTAGCCTCATTGTGGTTCTTGTGAAACTCTTCCTTGAGGTCATGCAACATCTTCTTAAGGATTTGAACATCCGCCACGCTGAGCTTGGCCATGTTCTTCTTGAAGTAAGCCTTCTCATAATCAATTTTGTTCTTGAGCTCAACTATCTTCTGAGCCAAGGCCAACTCATTAGCAATGGCTCCATGGAATGTGACGCTGAAGTCCACCGGAAGCTGAAGATCATCAATGCTAATGCTCTGGTCGTTGAACCACTCATCAATGAAGTTGTTAAGAATGTCAACATCAAAGAGGGGCAGATCATTGATGATTTCTGCCTCTTGCTTGTTCTTGATTAGCATCTCAAGGGCATCATCACTGAGATCTTCATCGCTGGATAGATCAATTGTGTCATCCTCATTGCACAGAACGGCAGCAGGAGTCAGTTCATGCCCGGAAATCTTCTTGGGCTTCTTGGCTTTCATTGTCTTTCGGCCTTCTTGGAGACACGAGACAAATCTTCAGACTGCACACTGGGTTCATGAGGTGCAATGGCCAAGGGCTTCATAGTCGAAGCATTTGGTGCGGCTGAGGGCTTTGAGGCCTTTGTCTTCTTCTTCTTCTTCTTCTGCAGCAATGGTGGTGCAGGCGCTTCTTCAGAGTCAGTGTCATCAGCGGATTGGTCCACAGTGGCCCGCTGAGCAGCAATGTGGGAGAGGAGGCCATCAAAGTTGTTGAAGGGGCCGATGACATTTGGATTAGCATCGCGTGTGCCATCCAGCCTAGGAGAAGATGGACCAGGGTTGAAGTTGATTCCAAGATTTTTCTTGTTCTTCACTGCAGACTCTTTTGCAAACTGATAGTTGCGCTTGAAGAGATTGTCTCCGCGACACCATAACATAGATGATGGGTCGGCATTCTCTGACTTTGTCCTTGGACCATGCATGGGTAGAAGCCTTGAGCAATGGCTTCAGACTTGGATTTGGGCTGCAGATTCTTATACAGAGTATCTCCCCATGGGTGCTTGATGGCGTTCTTTTCAGCATACTCTAGAGTGACGAATCTGTACTTGAACCATTCTTCTGCCCAATTCTTCGAATCCATTGGATTCGGGTCTTGCGCTGGCCATAGCTTTCCCCAGGATCTGACTTGTATAGTTCATACAGATCAGGAGGTAAATCCTTAGCAGTATTTCCACGGCGCTGCCTGCCACCTTCTCTTGCAGATTTCTCAGTGGCCATTTTATTCAGACTGAATGGCTTAAGAACTGTTAATGGCTTCTTTTTGCTGGTCAGACAAGAGCTGGCTTCAGGGAAGTGAATATGACGCTGTAAGAACTCTGCAAATGAATGCAGACTATGAGAACCAAGGGATTCTCCCACGGACATGTACCTATGACAGCATTAGAGGTGCGAGGGATGGGGAAGAGGAAATATGCATTCTCAGAAGATTTTGAAGATAAATCAGTTTGAAGACATTGACCTCAAAGTGCGAAGACATTCACTTATTTGAAGAGAGTTGGTTCCAGATTTGTATGAATCCATGAATAAGTACAAGTGAGGAATCTAACTATTTATGAAGCATAAGTGAATATACTTGGCATGATATGAGATGCAAATGAAGATCAATCCAGATTTGGAAGTGAAGAAACCACTTTTGGTTGAAGTGGATGGATTTGACGGATCAAAAAGGAAGTAAAAAGTAAGTTTTAATTACCGCTGACGAACTGCTAGATGAGAAAGAGAGAGGCCGAGCTGTTCAATATCCCGCACCCTAACTTGGCGGCTGAAGACACCTACAGCGGCGACGGAGAGGACGAGGTCCATGGCAGGCATGAGGACGGCGTTGAAGAAGTTGCGGTAGCTAAGCATTTCGTCTCTGCATTGATGCAAACTAGCGGAGGCGCTAGGGTTTGTGCGAGGTGGCGAGGTGGAAGAAGAGATAATGACCGCGGGGTGTGAGTATTGATAAGGAAAGGGACAGCACAGCGTAATTACGCAGGTGCCCCTGGTGGTTCACAACTGAAGGACACGTGGCTTGCATGCAACTTATTGGAAGTTGTTCCATGTTCCCACGCATGCCTGGATTGTCGGGTAGTCGTTCCGGCTTCTCCGGTATTCACGCAATAAGGATACATCATTAAAAACAGATTTAAATGTTTTTCTCTTTATCTTCTGCTGACAAGGACTCACAGAATACAATCGACATGTTTGAATAGAATGCATATGATTTGGATAGATAGAATTTGAGGAAGAAGCACAGAAGAGGTTAGGGTTCGATCATATTCACTTAGATCTATAAAGATTCAAGTATGAAGACATAGCTATAAGTGAATGTTGTAGAGGACAGAATACACACACACACACACACACACACACACACACACACATATATATATATATATATATATATATATATAGACCAACTCAACATTGTGAAGATAAACCTTGAAGTCAAATGAATGTCGAAGACAAACCAAATGTGAAGACTATGCAACCATGATGCTAAAAGAAACACTTCAATAAGAATTTGGTGGTGGCGTTACCCACCGTATAGGAAGTATTAGACCCAGACATGGTGAACAATTATCGTGGTGCTCCGAAGTCAAATTCCACGTTATTGTATTCACACTTAGAGTGTATGTCTTCATTGATTGAAGATATATGTTACTTCGTGTGTTGCACATCTAAGTCATCAACATGCATAAGAGTTAGGATGTGTGTCCAATTACAGGACATTTGAGGAATCTAAGATATTTAGCTCACACCGCAACTTGCAAAATCTTTTCTCATCCAAGGGCTTTGTGAAGATATCTGCCAATTGCTCTGTAGTGTTGACGTGAATGATATCAATATCTTCCTTCATGACATGATCTCTGAGAAAGTGATGATGGATCTAAATGTGCTCTGTCTTCGAGTGTTGAACTGGGTTGTTGGCAATCTTGATGGCGCTTTCATTGTCGCAGTAGAGTGGCACATGCTTCAGATGGATACCATAGTCCTTGAGAGTTTGCTTCATCCATAGAAGCAGAGCACAGCAAGATCCAGTAGCAATGTATTTAGATTCAGCAATGGAGAGAGATACACAGTTTTGCTTCTTTGAAGACCAAAAGACAAGAGATCGTCCAAGAAAGTGACATGTGCCCGATGTGGACTTGCGATCAACCTTGTCACCAGTATAATCAGCATCTGAGAATCCAACTAGATCAAACTCTAAGCCCTTTGGATACCATAATCCTAGTGTTGGGGTGTAAGCCAAATATCGAAGAATTCTCTTCATAGCTAAGTGATGTGATTCCTTTGGTGCCGCTTGGAATCGGGCACACATGCAAACACTAAGCATTATAACTAGCCTAGATGCACATAAATATAGTAAAGAACCAATCATGGAGCGGTATACCTTTTGATCGAACTCTTTACCATTGTCGTCGGGGCCCAGATGACTTTTGGTTGGCATTGGCGTCGTGTATCCTTTGCAGTCTTGCATTCCAAACATCTTCAGGCAATCTTTGAGGTATTTTTCTTGTGATATGAAGATGTCGTTGCTCTGCTGATGGATTTGAAGACCGAGGAAAAATTTCAGCTTACCCATCATGGACATCTGATATTGCTCTTGCATCATGTGCCCAAACTCATCACTGTATCTATTGTTAGTGCAGTCGAAGATAATGTCATCCACATAGATTTGGCACACAAACAGTTCACCATCATATGTCTTCATGAAGAGTGTAGGATCTAGAGAACCAGGTTTGAAGCATTTGCTCTTCAGGAAGTCTTTGAGTGTGTCATACCAAGCGCGAAGAGCTTGTTTGAGGCTATACAGTGCCTTGTTGAGCTTGTATACCATGTCAGGATGATTTGTATCTTCAAAACTAGGTGATTGTGCAACATACACTTCTTCTTCAATCTTGCCATTGAGAAAGGCACTCTTCACATCCATTTGGTATAGAGGAATGTTGTGATGGTTGGCATAGGCTAGCAGTATGCGAATGGCTTCAAGCCTAGCCATGGGAGCGAATGTTTCATCGAAGTCAATCCCTTCTACTTGATTGCAACCTTGAGCAATTAGACGAGCCTTGTTTCTGACAACTTGACCATGCTCATATTGTTTGTTGCGATAAATCCTTTTGGTGCCTATGATATTGTGCTTGCGAGGATCAGGACGCTTGACCAATTCCCATACATTGTTTAGCACGAACTGTTAAATCTCTTCTTGCATAGCTTGAATCCATTCAGGTTCCATGAAGGCTTCAACAACTTTCTTGGGTTAAGATATAGAGACAAATGCAAAGTGCCCACATAAATTTGCTAGTTGCGTTGCTCTAAAACAAGTGAGTGGACCAGGTGCATTGATGCTATCAATTATCTTCTCAATCTGTACTTCATTTGCAACAGGGGATGAACTGGATGATGATTTTTCCCTTGTAGATCATTGTCTTCAGCTTCAGCATTGACTTTAGGCTGAGCATTGTCTTCGGGTTGATTTGGTGCAATGATGATTTCTTCTTCAGCCTGAGCTTCTGAAGGTATGATTTCTCCAATACCCATCAGCTTGATAGACTCACTAGGTGGTACTTCATCTAGCACATTTAGCAGGTGCTCTCTTTGCAAGCCGTTAGTCTCATCGAACCGCACATCCATAGTTTCAACCACTTTATAGTGAAAGAGGTTGAAGACTCTGTAGGAGTGCGAATTCTTTCCATATCCAAGCATAAAACCTTCATGTGCTTTCGGTGCAAATTTTCAAGTGTGATGTGGATCCTTGATCCAGCACCTAGCACCAAATACTCTGAAGTAACTGACGTTTGGCTTCATACCAGTTAGTAGCTCATATGATGTCTTATTTAGAAGCTTGTGTAGATAAACATGGTCGATGACATGGCATGCAGTATCAATGGCTTCAGGCCAGAAGTTCCTTGGAGTCTTGTACTCATCAACCATCGTCCGAGCCATCTCAATGAGGGTTCTGTTCTTGCACTCCATGATGCCATTCTGCTGAGGTGTGTAAGGAGCTGAGAACTCATGAGTGATGCCCAATGTATCAAGGTAAGTGTAGAGGCCGGTGTTCTTGAATTCTGTGCCATTGTCACTTCTGATGTGCTTGATCTTGATGCCATAGTTCTTCATGGCACGATTGGCGAATCGTATGAAGACATCCTGCACTTCATTCTTGTAGAGGATTATATGCACCCATGTATATCTGGAGTAATCATCAACAATGACGAAGCCATAGAGACAAGCAGTGGTAGTAAGAGTAGTGTAGTGGGTAGGGTCAAATAAGTCCATGTGAAGTAGCTCGAAGGGACGTGACATCGTCATGATTGTCTTTGAGGGATGCTTGGCCCTAGTCATCTTTCCAGCTTCGCAAGCACCACATAGATGATCCTTCTTGAACTTGACGCCCTCGATGCCCACGACATGCTTCTTCTTCGCGAGAGTGTACAAGTTCCTCATGCCAGCAAGCCTCCGATGCCAGAGCCAGCACTCTGAAGATTTTGCTAGAAGACATACGGCCAACTGTGGTCCTGCTGAGAAATCTACCATGTACAGATCATCTTTTTGATACCCTTCAAATACTCAAGATTTGTCAGATTCCATAAGCACAAGGCAACAATATTTTCCAAATATCACAATCATGTTCAGATCACAAAGCATTGAGACAGACATTAAGTTGAAACCAATGGATTCAATAAGCATCACTTTATCCATGTGCTGATCCTTTGAGATTGCAACTCTACCTAGACCCAATACCTTGCTTTTACCAGTGTTAGCAAATGTGATGTGACTTTTGTCAGGCAGATGTAGGGTTGAATCCATCAGAAGACTTCGATCACCAGTCATGTGGTTAGTGCATCCACTTTCCATAATCCATTCTGAAGCCTTTGGTGTCATACCCTACAGTACAGTTTAGGGGATAGGCTTCACCAAGGATATTGTGAAGCATAAACATTTGATGAATAAGTGGATTATGAAAGTTCAGATCTTGGTTAGGATAAACAGGATGATTGTCAAGGAATCCTGGGACGAAATACATAGTAAGACCATTTGGACATTTTATCTTGCGTCCCACAAGATGTTTAAGGTCCCCAGCATAAGCATCAGATGCCTTTGATTTCCGGCTGGAGACCATTCCCTGCAAAAGAGAGTTAATTTTTCTTAACCACCCACATCTTCAGGGGTGGCTTAGAAGCAATGAGTCTAAGTGCAGTATCTGAGAACTTCGGCTTTGGAGCCCTAGCAAATAGCCTTGCAGGAGGTGAATAATACTCATAAGAATGTGTAGAAAAGTTCTTGGTCTTATGAACATAGCGGTTTGACGAAACACACTCATATTCATAAGTCTGAGTATGGTTTCCCTGCAAAACATTGGTGTTAGGGTGACTCTGGTGAGTCCTCTGTCTATATGAAGCCTTTGGTCTGGGATTTGTCTTCTTCCTAGGTGGTGTCATGATGACATTCACAGGAAGATTCTCAAGACAACTATTGGGTACCCAGATCTTCTTAAAAGGTGGTCCATTCCTGTAGTTAGTACCAATATACCTGGCATACACTTCACCATTGTGATTCTTAAACAGTTTATAGTTTGCATCAAAGGATTCATCAATGATAATCGGGTTAGCACAAGTGAAGCCAGATAAGGTAGATGGATCCACTGAAGGTCCCTTTGCAGCAACCCATGTGGTTTTGGGGTACTGCTCAGGCTTCCAGTAAGAACCATCGACATTCATTTTCCTCTCGAACCTAACACCCTCTATCCTAGGGTTTCTGTTTAGAATCTGTTTCTTGAGGACATCACATAGGGTCTGATGCCCTTTGAAACTTTTGTACATTCCTGTCTCAAGCAATGTCTTCAACCTCGCATTGTCATCAGCAACAGTAGTGGTATCCTCTGCAGAGGGGTTAGTTACCACATCAATAGTTGAATATATTGCAACAGTAGCAGTAGTAGAACATTCAGCAATCGAGACAACATTATCACGCTCAAGACATTTTAGACATGGTGGTTCAAACCCTTCCTGAGGGGAACTGATCTGTTGAGAGCAGAGTGACTCATTCTCCTTTTGAAGATCTTCATGAGACAATCTCAAGTTCTCAAGCTCTTGCTTAATTTGAAGATAATCATAGGAGAGATTTTCATGAGTAGTTGAGAGAGTTTCATGACGACTTTCAAGTTCCTCGTACTTAACATGAAGATTTTTAATGTCTTCAATTAAGGACAGAGTTCGGGTCATTTTCGCGTCCAACAGGTCATCACTTTTGTCTAGCAACTTTTGAATATGTTCCATAGCATTCTGTTGTTTAGTTGCAGTTTTATAAAGTGTTTTGTAGCTAGGTTTAGATTCACATTCAGAGTCATCTTTACTTGATGTTTGAAAGTAAGCATCGCGTGAGTTTACCTTGGCACCACATGCCATGAAGCAGTAGGTGGGAGCAGAGTCATCCTCATCCTTAGCATCTGCGTTGGTGACAAGGACATTGTATTCAGTGTTGAAGACGGACTTGGCGACATACGCTGAAGCTAGAGCCAAGCTTGCCACGCCAAAATCAGATTCCTCTTCAGACTCCACCTCTGCCTCCTCAGATGTAGATTCCTCCTCTGAATCCATCTCCTTGCCAACAAACACACGAGCCTTGATGTATGAGCTCTTCTTGTGTGATGAAGACTTCGACAAAGACTTGGAAGAAGACTCTGAGGATTTCTTCTTCTTCTTGTCATCAGAATCATATTCCTTGCTCTTCTTCTTCTTCTTGGTCACATTGTCCCACTGTGGACACTCAGAGATGTAGTGATCAGGTTTCTTGCACTTGTGGCATGTTCTCTTCTTGTGATCACGAGATGAAGCTTCATCGTTTCTAGAGCTAGATCTTGAAGACATTATGAAGTCTTTCTTCTTAGTGAACTTCTGAAACTTCTTCACAAGCATAGCAAGCTCCTTTCCAATGTCTTGAGGATCCCGAGAACTGCAATCAGATTCTTCTTCAGATGAGGAAACAACCTTTGCCTTCAAAGCTCGAGTTCGGCCATAGTTGGGCCATAGATATCTCTCTCAGATAGCTGGAACTCATGTGTGTTGAATGAGCTGTCAAGCGATCTCAGAAGCATCTTGACGATTTCGTGCTTGGTGATCTCAGTGGCGCCGAGTGCATGAAGCTCATTTGTGATATCAGTGAGGCGATCAAATGTGAGCTGGACATTCTCATTGTCATTTCTCTTGAAGCGGTTGAAGAGATTGCGAAGAACACTAATCCTCTCTCTGGGTTGAGATGGCTTTGTTGACCTTGGAGAGCCAGTCCTAGACTAGCTTCGTAGTTTCCAGAGCACTCACACGACCATACTGTCCTTTGGTCAGATGACCACAGATGATGTTCTTATCAGTCGAGTCCAGTTGAATGAACCTCTTGACATCAGCAGTAGTGACACCTTCACCGACCTTGGGAACGCCATTCTTGACAACATACCAGAGGTCGACGTCAATGGCTTAAAGATGCATACGCATCTTATTCTTCCAGTAGGGGTAATCAGTGCCATCGAAGACAGGGCACGCAGCGGAGACTTTGATTATACCTGCAGTTGTTGACATAGCTAAAACTCCAGGTGGTTAAACCGAATCACACAGAACAAGGGAGCACCTTGCTCTGATACCAATTGAAAGTGCTAGTCATCGATGATACGTCTCCGTCGTATCTATAATTTTTGATTGTTCCATGCCAATATTCTACAACTTTCATATAGTTTTGGCAACTTTTTATACTATTTTTTGGGACTAACATATTGATCCAGTGCCCAGTGCCAGTTCCTGTTTGTTGCATGTTTTTTGTTTTGCAGAAACCCAATATCAAACGGAGTCCAAACGGGATAAAAACGGACAGAGATTTTTTTGGAATATTTATGATTTTTGGGAAGTAAAATCAACGCGAGACAGTGCCCGAGGGGGCCACGAGATAGGGGACGCGCCCCAGGGAGGCAGGCGCGCCCTGGACTCTCCTGGGACCCCATAAGGCGGTTGACGCTCTTCTTTTGCCGCAAGAAAGCTAATTTTGTGAGAAAGATCTGGGCGAAAGATTCACCCCAATCGGAGTTACGAATCTCCAGATATAAAAGAAACGGTGAAGGGGTAGAATCTGAGAACGCAGAAACAGAGAGATAGATCCAATCTCGGAGGGGCTCTTACCTCTCAAACACCATGGAAGCCAAGGACCAGAGGGGAAACCCTTCTCCCATCTAGGGAGAAGGTCAAGGAAGAAGAAGAAGAAGGGGGGCTCTCTCCCCCTTGCTTCTGGTGGCGCCGGAACGCCGCCGGGGGCCATCATCATCACCGCGAACTTCACCAACACCTCCGCCATCTTCACCAACATCTCCATCACCTTCCCCCATCTATATTCAGCGGTCCACTCTCCCGCAACCCGCTATACCCTCTACTTGAACATGGTGCTTTATGCTTCATAATATTTTCCAATGATGTGTTGCCATCCTATGATGTCTGAGTAGATTTTCGTTGTCCTATCGGTGATTGATGAATTGCTATGATTGGTTTGAGTTGCTTGTTTTATTATTGGTGCTGTCCTATTGTGCCCTCCGTGTCGCGCAAGCGTGAGGGATTCCTGCTGTAGGGTTTGCAATATGTTTATGATTTGCTTATGGTGGGTGGCGTGAGTGACAGAAGCACAGACCCGAGTAAGTAGGTTGTTTGCGTATGGGATAAAGAGGACTTGATACTTTAATGCTATGGTTGGGTTTTACCTTAATGAATCTTTAGTATTTGCGGATGCTTGCTAGAGTTCCAATCATAAGTGCATATGATCCAAGTAGAGAAAGTATGTTAGCTTATGCCTCTCCCTCAAATAGAATTGCAATAGTGATTACCGGTCTAGTAATGTAGTCAATTGCTTAGGGACAATTTCACAACTCCTACCACAACTTTTCCACACTCGCTATATTTACTTTATTGCATCTTTATCTAAATAGCCCCTAGTTTATATTTACTTGTTCTTTATTATCTTGCAAACCTATCCAACAACACCTACAAAGTACTTCTAGTTTCGTACTTGTTCTAGGTAAAGCGAACGTCAAGCGTGCATAGAGTCGTATCAGTGGTCGATAGGACTTGAGAGAGTATTTGTTCTAACTTTAGCTCCTCGTTGTGTTCGACACTCTTACTTATCGAAAGAGGCTACAACTATCCCGTATACTTGCGGGTTATCAATCGACTAGAGGGGGGAATGAATAGGCGATTTTTATGGAACTCCTCAAGACATGGGGGCTTTGAAGTCAAACAGTAGAAATGAACCTATTTATATGCAGCGGAAGGTAGACTACACTAGGCAAGCCATAGTCAAGTAAGCAATGAAGTGAAAGCACGAAGACTATCAGCAACTAGGTAGTAAGGATCAGGATGGAAGATAGTATGAAGCCAAACAACAACAATGTTCACATAGTGAAGACAATCAGATCATGCAGGGAGGCAATGACTTCATGAAGACAAACTATAAGTAAAGAGAGGTAAAGGATAGAACCAGTTGCTTGGAGAGGTTAAGGATTTGTTGGACCAGTTCTAGTTGCTATGACAACTGTACGTCTGGTTAGACAGGCTGAGATTCAACTTAGAAGACCGCGTCTTCACCTTATTCCCCTTGGGCTAAGGACACTTAGTCCTCACCCAATCACTCTTGTAAGTCTTCATGGTAGACTTCCAAACCTTCACAGACTTCATTCACCGACAATCCACAATGACTCTTGGATGCTCAGAATGCGATGCCTAACCGGCTGGAGGATTCACAATCCTCAAGTGTAACAAGTCTTCAGATCACACGGACAAAAAGACTTCAGTGATGCCTAACACTCTTTGTATCTGGTTGTTTTGGGCTTTGTCCTCGCAAGGATTTCTCTCTCAAATGCTTCGAAGGTGGGTTGCTCTCAAACGACAAAAGCCGTGCACTAACTCTGAGCAGCCACCAATTTATGGTGTAGGGGGTGAGCTATTTATAACCAGGAGGCAACCCGACCTGATTTGTCCAAAATGACCCTGGGTCACTAAGGAACTGACACGTGTCCAACGGTCAGATTTCAAACACACATGGCAGCTTGACTTGGGCTACAAGTAAAGCTGACTCATCCAGCTCTGGATAAGATTTGCTCTCATTGTCTTCGCTCGAAGACATAGGATTTGGTTGAGAATCACATCAGTCACTCTGACTTTATTCACTTGGATCCCACTTAACAGGATGGTGGTTTCTATGACTCAACAAAGAAGAAAAGGAAACTATGAAACAGCTATGTCTTCGCACTCCATAGTCTTCATGCGATGTCTTCTCATGTCATAGTCTTCAATGTGAATATCTTCACACTCCACCATTGTCTTCATTGTCTTCACACATTTTTAGGGGTCATCTCTGGTAGGTAAACCGAATCAATATGGGATTAGTACCTGTGTTATCCTGCAATTCTCACAAACACATTAGTCCCTCAACCAAGTTTGTCGTCAATACTCCAAAACCAACTAGGGGTGGCACAAGATGCACTTACACTGTGTATCTCTCTCCACCGCTGAATCTGAATACATTTTGGCTGGATCTTGCTGTGCTCAGCTTCTCTGGATGAAGCAAACTCTAAAGGACTATGGCATCAATCTGAAGCATGTGCCACTTTACTGCGACGATGAAAGCGCCATCAAGATTGCCAACAATCCAGTTCAACACTCGAAGACAAAGCACATTGAAATTCGTCATCACTTTCTTAGAGATCATGTCATGAAGGAAGACATTGATATCAATCACTTCAACACAGAAGAGCAATTGGCAGATATCTTCACAAAGCCCTTGAATGAGAAAAGTTTCTGCAAGCTGCGGTGTGAGCTAAATGTCTTAGAATCCTCAAATGTCTTGCGAATGGACACACATCCTAACGCTTATGCATGTTGATGACTTAGATGTGCAACACACGAAGTAACGTATATCTTCGATTAATGAAGACTTACCTTCTTAGTGTGAATACATTAATGTGGAATTTGACTTCAGAGCGCCACGATAATTGTGTGCCATGTCTGGGTCTAATATTTCCTATACGGTGGGTAATGCCATCACCACACTTTCTTGAAGATTTTCATTTGGTGTCATGATTGCATTATCTTCATATGTGGATTGTCTTCAAAATTGATTTATCTTCAAGTATATATATATATATACACACACACACACACACATGTGTGTGTGTGTGTTTGTGCGTGTGTGTGTGCGTGTGTGTGTGTGTGTTCTGTCCTCTACATCATTCACTTATAACTATGTCTTTAAAGTTGCTATTTTTCTGAACTAAGTGAATGTGATCGGACCCTAACCCCTTCTGTGCTTATCCCTCAAATTCTCTCTATCTCTTCATATGCATTATGTTGACACGTGTCGAATGTCTTCATTGTGTCCTTGTCAGCTGAAGATATAGAGACACACATTTACAATCACTTTTAGTGCTCTATCTCTTTTGCCTGAAAACCGGAGAAGCCGGAACGACCACCCGACAATCCAGACGCTAGTGGGAACATGGCTCTACTCTCATTAAGTTGCATGCATGCCACGCGTCATCCAGATGTGAACCGCCAGGGGCACCTGCATAATTGCGTTGTGCCACCCTCCTCCTTATAAATACTTCCACCCCGTGCAGTCATTATCTCTTCTCCCACCTCGCCACTCGCTTGAACCCTAGCGCCACCGCTAGCTTCCGTCACCGCTGGGTCGAAGCGCTTAGCTGTCGCGACTTCTCCGATGTCATCTTCATGCCGGCCACATACCTCTTCTTCTTCGCCGCTGCCGTAGGTGTCTTCCGCCGCCAAGTTAGGGGGTGGAAAATTGGACTACTCAGCATCCACTTCGCCTCGTCTAGCAGTTCTTCGCCGGTAATTAAAACTCACTTTTTACCACCTGTTTGATCTGTTGAGTCTGTCAACATCTTCCAAAAGTAGTTTCTACACTTCCAGATCTACTTCTTTCTGTTTCTGCATCTCATAACTTGCAAGTATATTCACTTATGCCTCAAACTAGTTAGATTCCTCACTTGTACTTATTCATGGATTCGTAGAAATCTGGAACCAACTCACTTCAAATAAGTGAATGTCTTCGCGCTATGAGGTCAATGTCTTCAAACTGATTTAACTTCAAAATCTTCTGAGAATGCATATGACCTCTTCCCCTTCCCTCACATCTCTAATCCTATCACATGTACATGTCCATTGGGGAATCCCTTGGTTCTCATAGTCTGCACTCAATTGCAGAGTTCTTACAGCGGCATATTGACTCTCCTGAAGCCAGTTCCTATCTGACCAGCAGATTGAAACCAAACACTGTCTTGAAGCCTTTTTGTTTGAGTCCAATGGCATCAAGCAAGTCTGGAAAGAAAGGTGGCAGAAAACGCTGGGACAACACTGCTAAGGACTTGCCACCAGATATTTATGAGTAATACAAGTCTGATCCAGAAGAAACATATGGGGAACGCAAGACTCGAGTCCAATGGATTCGCAGATACTTGGCAGAACAATGGTTTCTGTACAACTTTGCCACTAATGAGTACGCGAAGAAAAATGCAGTTAGGCCACCATGGGCCGATATTGTCTTTTAGCGACCAGACCTCAAACAGTCTGATCTCTGTGCTTTAGTGTCATCCCTGAATCAGTAATGCTGACACACACACAGTACTTGAAGGATTTATAACAGAGTAGCAATCACACACTTATTACATCGAATGTCTCAAAAGAGAACTTATTACAATAAATATGGCTTAAGGCCATCTAAAAACGATAACAGCGGAAGTCTTGGAAGATAAGTGAGTCCATCAACTCCAACGGCATCACTGAGTATAAGACCACGACCGAAGGCACCTTACTCGTCGTCTGAAAAGTCTGCAACATGAACGTTGCAGCCCGAAAACGGGTCAGCACATGGAATATGCTGGCAATGTAACACATAGAGAGTAATGAACAGAATAATGCTATAATACATCCATATATGGCTGGTGGAAAGCTCTATGGTTACAGTTTTGCATAAAGCCATTTTTCCCTACTGCAAAGGAATAAAATTTTTTTAACTATCATGGTGGTTGTTAAAGATTGAGAAGGTAGACACCCTCTCAATCCCAATTAAGCATCATCATTAAACCCAACAAATTTAAATTAAAGTAACATGATGAGTGATAACCCACAAGTGTAGGGGATCGCAACAGTTTTCGATAAGTAAGATTGTCGAACCCAACGAGGAGCTAAAGGTAGAATAAATATTTCCGCAAGTTCTATCGACCACCGATACAACTCTACGCACGCTTGACGTTCGCTTTACCTAGAACAAGTATGAAACTAGAAGTACTTTATAGGTGTGATAGGATAGGTTTGCAAGATAATAAAGAACACGTAAATAAAAAGTAGGGGCTGTTTAGATAAATATGCAAATAAAGTAAATATAATGAGTGTGGAAAAGTGGTGGTAGGAATTGTGAAATTGTCCCTAGGCAACTGACTATGTTACTAGACTGGTAATCACTATTGCAATTCTATTTGAGGGAGAGGCATAAGCTAACCTACTTTCTCTACTTGGATCATATTCACTTATGATTGGAACTCTAGCAAGCATCCGCAACTACTAAAGATTCATTAAGGTAAAACCCAACCATAGAATTAAAGTATCAAGTCCCCTTTATCCCGTACGCAAACAACCTACTTACTCGGGGCTGTGCTTCTGTCACTCACGCCACCCACCATTAGCAAAACATAAACATATTACAAACCCTACAACGGGAATCCTCACACTTGCGCGACACGGAGGGCACAATAGGACAGCACAAATAATAAAACATGCAACTCAAACCAATCATAGCAATTCATCAATCACCGATAGGACAACGAAAATCTACTTAGACATCATAGGATGGCAACACATCATTGGAAAATAATATGAAGCATAAAGCACCATGTTAAAGTAGATGGTACAACGGGTTGCGGGAGAGTGGACCGCTGAATATAGAAGGGGGAAGGTCATGGAGATGTTGGTGAAGATGGCGGAGGTGTTGGTGAATATCGCGGTGATGATGATGGCCCCCGGCAGCGCTCCGGCGCCACCGGAAGCAAGGGGGAGAGAGCCCCCTTCTTCTTCTTCTTCTTCCTTGACCTCCTCCCTAGATGGGAGAAGGGTTTCCCCTCTGGTCCTTGTCTCCCATGGATTGGGAGGGGCGAGAGCCCCTCCGAGATTGGATCTATCTCTTTGTTTATGCGTTCCCAGATTCTGCCCCTTTACCGTTTCTTTTATATCTGGAGATCTGTAACTCCGATTGGGGTGAATCTTTCGCCCAGATCTTTCTCATAAAATTAGCTTTCTTGCAGCAAAAGGAGAGCATCAACCGCCTTACGGGGGGCCCAGGAGAGTTCAGGGCACCCCTGCCTCCCTGGGGCACACCCCCCTATCTCCTGGCCCCCTCGGGCACCGTCTCGCGTTGATTTTACTTCCCAAAAATCATAAAATTCCAAAATAATTCTCTGTCTGTTTTACCCCGTTTGGACTCCGTTTGATATGGGGTTTCTGCGAAACATAAAACATGCAACAGACAGGAACTGGCACGGGGCACTGGATCAATATGTTAGTCCCAAAAATAATATAAAAATTTGCCAAAAGTATATAAAAGTTGAATAGTATTGGCATGGAACAATAAAAAATTATAGATACGACGGAGACGTATCAGCATCCCCAAGCTTAATTCCTGCTCGTCCTCGAGTAGGTAAATGATAAAAAAGATAATTTTTGATGTGGAATGCTACCTAGCATAATCTTGATCATATGTCTAATCATGGCATGAATATGAAGATACGAGTGATTCAAGGCAATAGTCTATCATTTGACATAAAAACAATAATACTTCGATCGTACCAATAAAGCAATCATGTCTTTTCAAAACAACAAAACCAAAGCAAGCTTATACCTACAAAATCATATAGTTTGGCCATGCTTCATTTTCGTCACACAAAATGCCCCCATCATGCACAACCCCGATGACAAGCCGAGCAATTGGTTCATACTTTTTAACGCGCTTCAGCTTTTTCAACCCTCACGCAATACATGAGTGCAAGCCATGGATATAGCACTATAGGTGGAATAGAATATAATGATGGAGGTTATGTGGAGAAGACAAAAAAGGAGAAAGTCTCACATCGACGCGGCTAATCAACGGGCTATGGAG
Organism: Triticum aestivum; assembly: GCF_018294505.1. Taxonomy (NCBI): domain Eukaryota; kingdom Viridiplantae; phylum Streptophyta; class Magnoliopsida; order Poales; family Poaceae; genus Triticum; species Triticum aestivum. Next base: position 257,635,943 of record NC_057795.1, on the reverse strand, counting down.
ATGCCTATCAATTGATGTCAATGCGAAGAGTAGGGATTGCCATGCAACGATGCACTAAGAGCTATAAGTGTATGAAACCTAAAACTGAAAACTAAGTGGGTGTGCATCCAACTTGCTTGCTCATGAAGACCTAGGGCATTTGAGGAAGCCCATCGTTGGAATATAAAAGCCAAGTTTTATAATGAAAAATCCCCACTAGTATATGAAAGTGACAACATAGGAGACTCCCTATATGAAGAACATGGTGCTACTCTGAAGCACAAGTGTGGAAAAAGGATAGTAACATTGCACCTTTTATTTTTCTTTTTTTCTTTTTTTTCTTTTTGGGTGGGCTTCTTTGGCCCCCTTTTTTATTTAGGCTTCTTTGGCCTTTCCTTTTTTTTCTTTTTTTTTCTTTTTTTCATGGGGCAATGCTCTATAATGATGATCATCACACTTTTATTTACTTACAACTCAATATTACAACTCGATACCAGAACAAAGATATAACTCTATATGAATGCCTCCGGCGGTATACCGGGATGTGCAATGATCTAGCGTAGCAATGACATCAAAAAATGGACAAGCCATGAAAACATCATGCTAGCTATCTTACGATCATGCAAAGCAATATGACAATAAATGCTCAAGTCATGTATATGATGATGATGGAAGTTGCATGGCAATATATCTCGGAATGGCTATGGAAATGCCATGATAGGTAGGTATGGTGGCTGTTTTGAGGAAGATATAAGGAGGCTTATGTGTGATAGAGCGTATCGTATCACAGGGTTTGGATGCACCGGCGAAGTTTGCACCAACTCTCGAGGTGAGAAAGGGCAATGCACGGTACCGAAGAGGCTAGCAATGATGGAAAGGTAAAAGTGCATATAATCCATGGACTCACATTAGTCATAAAGAACTCATATACTTATTGCAAAAGTTTATTAGCCCTCGAAGCAAAGTACTACTACGCATGCCCCTAGGGGGATAGATTGGTAGGAAAAGACCATCGCTCGTCCCCGACCGCCACTCATAAGGAAGACAATCAAAGAAACACCCCGTGCTTCAAATTTTCCACACAACCGTTACCATACGTGCATGCTACGGGACTTGCAAACCTCAACACAAGTGTCTCTACAATCCACAACCACCCACTAGCATGACTCTAATATCACCATCTTTATATCGCAAAACTATTGCAAGGAATCAAACATATCATATTCAGCGATCTACAAGTTTATGTAGGATTTTATGACTAACCATGTGAATGACCAATTCTTGTCATCTCTATAAATAGATATAAGTGAAGCAAGAGAGTTTAATTCTTTCTACAAAAGATATGCCCATGCTCTAACGAATATAAATGAAGCAAAAGAGCATTCTACAAATAGCGGTTTCCTATGTGAAGAGAAACAGGCAATCCAAACTTCAAATGATATAAGTGAAGCACATGAAGCATTCTATAAAGCCATACTCAAAAGATATAAGTGAAGTGCAATGAGCATTCTATAAATCAACCAAGGACTATCTCATACCAGCATGGTGCATAAAAGAAAAATGAAAACTAAATGCAAAAGACGCTCCAAGACTTGCGCATATCACATGAACGAAATGAATACGAAAACATACCGATACTTGTTGAAGAAAGAGGGGATGCCTTCCGGGGCATCCCCAAGCTTAGATGCTTGAGTATACTTGAATAATTACTTGGGGTACCTCGGGCATCCCTAAGCTTGAGCTCTTGCCTCTCTTCCTTTTCCTCATATTGAGACCTCCTCGTTTAGACACTTCATCCACACAAAACTTCAACAGAAAACTCGGTAAGATCCGATAGTATAATAAAGCAAATCACTACTGTAAGTACTGTAGAAAACCAATTCATATTTTGTTTTTTCATTGTGTCTACTGTAACATAACTTTTTTATGGCTTAATCCACTGATATAAATTGATAGATTCATCAAAACAACCAAACTATGCATCAAAAACAGAATCTGTCAAAAACAGAACAGTCTGTAGAAATCTGAACATTCACCATATTCTGGTACCCCAAAAATTCTACCAAAATTAGGAACAAATAAAGAAGTTGTATAGGAAGACAGTGCAAAAGGAATCAGAACCAATTGACGTTCCAGTTAAAAATGTAAAATCGCACACTACAGCCAAAGTTTCTGTCCTGCACCATACAAACCAACAAGCATTGTAAACATCCTAAAGGCAAACCTTGGCACATTATTTTTATAATACAATGGAATTGTACAAGGGGTTAATTATTTTTTATGAAAAGTTTCTGTAATTAAGATTCACAAAGTTTCCGTGAGCATGAACAAAGTTCAAGGAGCTCTCCCACTTCAACAATGCTTGTCTTTCTTAATTTCACTTTCCTTTTTTGAAAAGTTTTTAGGTTCCCCTCTTTATTTTTGTGTTTTTAAACTATATAAAAGCACTCAACAGAAATAAATTACTCTCTAAAACTTCCGGGTTGTCTCCCTGGCAGCGCTTTCTTTAAAGTCATTAAGCTAGGCATTTAGTGCTCAAGTAATGAATCCACCTAGATCCCAAGGTATATCAAAGCCAATTTTAATTAACAATGATTTGTAATTTAGTAGTGAGCACAAAGTAACATATATCAAGCAATGACAAAGTCTAACTGTCTTCCTATGCATCGTCATGTCATAAAAGAATAATTCATGCACACCAAGTAAAGGCCAATGCATAGTATAAGCAGTTTCTTGCAATTCTATCGTGTTGGAAACATAAAGAGGTGGAGATGTAGTTCCTCTCTGATAATAATTGCAAGTAGGAGCAACAAGCACAAGCATATTACATTCATCAAAATCATCATATGCAATGGTAAAAGGCAACCCATCAATATAATCCTTACTAAGCGCAAATTTCTCCGATATAGTGTAGTTGGGAGAATTCAAAAAGATAATAGGACTATCATGCGTGGGTGCAATAGCAACAATTTCATGTTTAACATAAGGGACTATAGCAAGTTAATCTCCATAAGCATAATTCATATTGGCATCTTGGCCACCAGCATAGCAAGCATCATCAAAAAGGGATATTTCAAGAGAATCAATGGGATCATAGCAATCATCATAGCAATCATCCTTTGGTAAGCACGAAGGGGAATTAAACAATGTATGAGTTGAAGAGTTACTCTCATTAGAAGGTGGGCACGGGTGATCAATCCGCTCTTCCTCCTTTTGTTCTTCGCTCTCCTCATCATCTTTTTCATGCGATGAGCTCACAGTATCATCAATTTCTTCTTCCATATCTTCCTGAAAAATATTAGTCTCTTCTTGGACAGCGGAGGCTTTCTCAATAAATGCATTAATATAGTAATTGTATTCATAATTTTCATAGCAATATCTAAGTATAGCAAGATTTTTAGGCCTATAAACCGAATCATCAAAATCATCAAACGCTTTAAACATAGGTTCAACCTCATAAGCACCCATAAAAGCAACAAATTCTTCTATTTGTTCCACATCATAGTAATCATGGATACCATTAGAATAAGAAGCTAAGGTTTCATTATCATTGAATTTGCATGAAAAGGGAAGGTGTGGAGCCTTCATCCTAGAGCAACAAGTATAATCATGTATCACACATAGTTGACGAGCATACCAACGCAACATAGAAATTTGATCCCATAATAGTTTTCCTTTTTGTGTCAAGCGATAATCCCTAAAGTATTTACGTTGATCCAACGTGTCTCCCATAACATAACGGAATGGGGTTTTCTCAGGATTATTAAAGTAGTACATAATTTCTTTCACATAATGAGCATCGAGGGTTTTAGGAGGTTCCCCATCTCCATGAGTAGCATCTACAGCTAATTTTTTTGGTATTTCGTGTTCCATATCCATAACTAAAGATAGAGAACAACTTAGAACATCAAATAAAAATTACTTAGTGATAAAGCAAACAAGCACACATGAGAATATTCACCCCACGCTATGACCCCCCCGCAACGGCACCAGAAAAAGGTCTTGATAACCCACAAGTGCAGGGGATCGCAACAGTTTTCGATAAGTAATAGTGTCGAACCCAACGAGGAGCTAAAGGTAGAATAAATATTCCCTCAAGTTCTATCGACCACCGATACAACTCTACGCACGCTTGACGTTCGCTTTACCTAGAACAAGTATGAAACTAGAAGTACTTTGTAGGTGTGATAGGATAGGTTTGCAAGATAATAAAGAAAATGTAAATAAAAAGTAGGGGCTTTTTAGATAAAGATGCAAATAAAGTAAATATAACGAGTGTGGAAAAGTGGTGGTAGGAATTGTGAGATTGTCCCTAGGCAATCACTATTGCAATTTTATTTGAGGAAGAGGCATAAGCTAACATACTTTCTCTACTTGGATCATATGCACTTATGATTGGAACTCTAGCAAGCATCCACAACTACTAAAGATTCATTAAGTTAAAACCCAACCATAGCATTAAAGTATCAAGTCCCCTTTATCCCATACGCAAACAACCTACTTACTCGGGTCTATGCTTTTGTCACTCACGCCACCCACCATAAGCAAATCATAAACATATTGCAAACCCTACAACGGGAATCCCTCACGCTTGCGCGACACGGAGGGCACAATAGGACACCACCAATAATAAAACATGCAACTCAAAACCAATCATAGCAATTCATCAATCACCGATAGGACAACGAAAATCTACTCAGACATCATAGGATGGCAACACATCATTGGAAAATAATATGAAGCATAAAGCACCATGTTCAAGTAGAGGGTACATCGGGTTGTGGCAGAGTGGACTGCTGAATATAGAAGGGGGAAGGTGATGGATATGTTGGTGAAGATAGCGGAGGTGTTGGTGAAGATCGCGGTGATGATGATGGCCCCCGGCAGCGCTCCAGCGCCACCAGAAGCAAGGGGGAGAGAGCCCCCCTTCTTCTTCTTCTTCCTTGACCTCCTCCCTAGATGGGAGAAGGGTTTCCCCTCTGGTGCTTGGCTCCCATGGCTTGGGAGGGGCGAGAGCCCCTCCGAGATTGGATCTATCTCTTTGTTTCTGCGTTCCCAGATTCTGCCCCTTCACCGTTTCTTTTATATCCGGAGATCCGTAACTCCGATTGGGGTGGATCTTTCGCCAAGATATTTCTCATAAAATTAGCTTTCTTGCGGCAAAAGAAGGGCATCAACTGCCTTATGTGGGGCCCAGGAGAGTCCAGGGCGCGCCTGCCTCCCTGGGGCGCGCCCCCCTCTCTCCTCGCCCCCTCGGTCACCGTCTCGCGTTGATTTTACTTCCCAAAAATCATAAATATTCCAACATAATTCTACGTCCGTTTTTATCCCGTTTGGACTCCGTTTGATATGGGGTTTCTACAAAACATAAAATATGCAACAGACAGGAACTGGCACTGGGCACTGGATCAATATGTTAGTGCCAAAAATAATATAAAAAGTTGCCAAAAGTATATAAAAGTCGAATAATATTGGCATGGAACAATCAAAAATTATAGATACGATGGAGATGTATCAATGAGATTCACATGATAATCCAAGAACTAGATACTCAAAACGTCCATAACTGGGGGCACGGCTAACCATGATTAGTTTGTACACTCTGCACAGGTTTGTGCACTTTTCCCCACAAGACTCGATCTCCTCCGTTAGATTTTCTCGCACCTCATGGTGTTTCAGAAACGGATGAACGAGACATAGTTTTTCAGAAGCGCTAGCACCTGACGATCGGGTAGACAGTTACACCTACTTTCCCCTACATCTGCTAGTCTACCACTATAAGAGTTCACACGACTTAATCAACTATGCTAGAGCCCATAGTAGCTTGTGGCTGCACATGAAAGTTTCTAGCATGAATAACCTCATGATCCCTTTGAGCCTGGGTGGCGGTCCATAAAGAAAACATGCAATCGCTCGAATACCCAGATGCCTCAGTCCACCCAGATGCGTGTTAAAGTTGCCACCTTAAATAAATCATTAAATAACAATCTCACATCTGTCATGGATACACTTACCCAATCCACGTCTACTAGCATAGCATGGCATTATAAGCAAACGTAGGAGTAACTCCCAAGGGTTTGATAATAAAACAGGTAATAGGTACTACCTTATCTACTTCCCAAAACCCACATATTAATCAGATCCTAACCATGCAATTGGCTGAGGATTGATCTAATGCAATAAAACTGGGTAGTAATGAGGTATGATCAAAGTGTTACTTGCCTTGCTGATGATCCGTGAAACCTAGAGATTCGAAGTAGCAGGCGACGCACTCCGGGTACTCTATCGCAAACAAACAAGCATAAAATAAGTACTCATCTAATGCACGGGTAAAACTCAAATAAAAGATCTAACCATAAAGTTTAACTTAAGAACCCCAGTTTGTAAAAAGAATCAAATTAAACAAAGCAACAAAAGTCAAACGGCGAAAGAAACAAGATTTGTTTACTAATCTGGACCTAAGTCAAATTTTAGAGTAGCAAAAACTTGTTTCAGTTGGTTAAACGGAAAGAGGGTTTCGAGACAAAACTCTAGGCGCTTGAATCGCCTGATTCCGATAAACGAGCGAAAAGTTATACTAGAACGAAGATCGGATCAGAAATTACGATCAAAAATAATCGCGGAAAATCCGAGAAAAAGAAAAACTGAGGAATAGGCTAACGAACGAACGTTCGTTGTCTGCGGCTAAACGACGAAAACCGTTAAACGAACATACGGACGGACGTCTGTTAAATAGATAAACCGAGAAAACTGTTGAACCGATCTAAAAAAACGAACTAGGGTTTCTAAAAAAACGAATCGGTTTTCAAAAAAAACCGGCGCCGGCGAACGGCGGCTACCTCGTCGGAATCCGGCGGGGCTCGGGCTCCGGCGGGGCGGCGTGGGGCGGCTGCAGTGGCGGCGGGCTTGGCGGCGGCGACGGCTCGGCGGTGGCAGCAGCTTCGGCGGCGGGGCGGGACGGGGTGTGGCGGCGGGGTTGGGGGGTATGTAAAGAGGGGGGAGAGGTGGCTTGTGGAAGGGGCAAGGCGGCGGAGGAGGAGTCCGGCTCGAACTCTTGTACGAGTCAGCGGCAGCGGCGGCGCGCGGTCTCCAGGAGGGAGACGGCGGTGCGGGGTGTGGGCCGGCTCGGCTGGGCCTCGGCCCAGTCGGGCGCTGGAAGTTTTTTTTTTAATACAATTCCGTCGAAACTAAGAAAAATTCTAGAAAATAAAATAAAATTCTAAAAATGCCAAATAATTTTTTCACCGTCTAAATAAAATATTTAGAACGAGATGATCATCTTCTTGGCCCTAAAATGCAGTTTTGAAAAACGTGCAATTTTCCTAAATTCAAATAAAATAGTCAAAAACTCCAAAATAAAATCTTATTTGATTCTTTTATTAAACCCTCAATATTTCTTTATTTTGGGAAAGTCATTTTATTCCCTCTAGATGATTTTTATAATAGAAATAATTGAAGATAAAATAAATAAATCAAATGATCCTATTTTCAAAATTTGAGAAAACTCAAATATGAAAATAAGGAAATTCCCAACTCTCTCCGAGGGTCCTTGAGTTGCGTAGAATTTCTAAGATCAAGCCAAGAAGCAATGAAATATGATATGCAATGATCATCTAATGTATAACATTCCAAATTGAAAATTTGGGATGTTACAAACCTACCCCCCTTAAGATGAATCTCGCCCTCGAGATTCGGGTTGGCTAGAAAATAGGTGAGGGTGGTCCTTCCGTAGTTCTTCCTCTCGCTCCTAGGTGGCTTCATCCTCGGTGTGGTGGCTCCACTGAACTTTAAAAAACTTGATAACCTTGCTACGGGTGACTCAGTTGGCATACTCGAGAATTTTGACTGGTTTCTCCTCGTAGGTTAAATCACTATCCAACTGAATCGCTTCCAGTGGCACAGTATCTCTGAGCGGTATCTCAGCCATCTCTGCATGGCACTTCTTCAACTGGGAAACGTGGAACACATCATGAACTCCTGATAATCCTTCGGGCAATTCCAACTTGTAAGCAACTTCTCCCATGCGCTCCAAAACTTTGTATGGTCCCACAAAACGTGGCGCTAACTTTCCCTTAACTCCAAAGCACTTAACTCCTCGAAGTGGGGACACACGAAGATAAACTCGGTCTCCGACTTTGTAAACTGTCTCCTTGCGTTTAGAATCTGCATAGCTCTTCTGCCTGGATTGGGCTACCTTGAGCCTATCGCGAATCAACTTCACCTTCTGTTCAGACTCCTTAATCAAATCTGGTCCAAGCAACTGGCGATCTCCAACTTCATCCCACGACAACGGGGTTCTGCACCTCCTTCCGTACAAGGCTTTGAAAGGGGCCATCTTCAAACTGGATTGATAACTGTTGTTGTAAGAGAACTCTGCATATGGCAAATTGTCGTCCCAACTAGATCCATAATCTAGCGCACAAGCTCTTAGCATATCCTCCAAAATCTGATTGACTCTCTCGGTTTGTCCATGTGTTTGTGGATGAAAGGCTATACTGAACTCTAGCCTGGTACCCAAAGTTTTGTGCAATTGATTTCAGAACTTTGAGGTAAACTGGGTTCCTCTATCTGATACAATGCTCCTCGGAACTCCATGCAAACATACGATCCTGGTCATGTATATCTTAGCCAACTTAGCACTGGTGTAAGTGGTCTTCACGGGGATGAAATGAGCCACCTTCGTCAAACGATCGACTACAACCCAAATCGAGTCATAGCCTGAACGAGTCCTGGGCAATCCAGTGATAAAATCCATGCCTAGTTTATCCCACTTCCATTCGGGTATCAGCAATGGCTGTAACAAACCTGCTGGCTTCTGATGCTCTGCCTTCACTCTTTGACATACATCACAAACTGCTACATATTCCGCAATATCTTTCTTCATTCCGGTCCAGCAGAATGTGTCTTTCAAATCCAAATACATCTTGGTATTTCCTGGGTGAATCAAGTACGGCGAATCATGGGCCTCCTGTAGAATCAACTTCCTGATCTCCGGATCATTAGGCACATAAACGCGGTCCTCAAACCATAAGGTATCGTGCTCATCCTCACAAAATCGTTTAGCTTTACTTTTTCTCATCTTCTCCTTTATAGAGGCAATCTCCTTGTCAGTCTTCTGAGCTTCTCTGATCTTATCCATCAAAGTAGACTGAATCTCCAATGCTGCTACATAGCCTCTCGGAACTATCTCCAAACATAGCTCATGAAGATCCTCGGTTAACTCCTTCGGTAACTCTCCGATCAAGAGTGTGTTTACATGGCTCTTGTGGCTCAACGCGTCAGCTACTACGTAGCCTTTCCAGGGTGATAATGCAATCTCATATCATAATCTTTGATGAGCTCCAACCATCTCCTTTGCCTGAGATTCAACTCCTTCTGTGGGAAGATGTACTTCAAACCCTTGTGATCTGTGTACACCTCACAATGATTTCCAATGAGGAAATGTCTCCAAGTCTTCAATGCATGCACTACGGTTGCTAAGCAACTCCAAATCATGTGTAGCATAATTCAACTCATGAGGTTTAAGCTATCGAGAGGCATACGAAACAACTCTTCCCTCCTGCATAAGAACTGCTCCAAGTCCTCGACGTGAAGCACTCGCAATACACCTCATAATCCTTGCGCTGATCTGGCAGAATCAACACTGGCGATTTAACCAAACATTTCTTCATTTCCTGGAAGATGGCCTCACATTCCTCAGTCCATTTGAACTTGGTATCCTTCTTCAACAACTCCGTCATGGGCTCTGCAATCTTCGAGAAATTCTCAATGAACCTCTGGTAGTATCCTGCGAGTCTAAGAAAACTCCGGATCTCTCCAACTGTCGTTGGTGGTACCCAATTTGTCACAGTGACAACTTTTGTGGGATCTAATGCTATTCCTTCTCCGGATATAACATGTCTGAGGAATCCAACTTCCTTCAACCAAAAATCACATTTGCTGGCATATAACTGATGTTCTCTGAGCTTCTCCAGTACCAAACGCAAATGCTCCTTATGCTCTTCTTCAATCTTTGAATAGACCAAAATATCATCAATGAACACCACGATGAACTTATCCAGAAACTCCATAAACACCTTGTTCATCATGTTCATGAAATATGCAGGTGCGTTAGTCAGACCAAATGACATAACGATATATTCATACAGCCCGTACCTGGTGGTAAAAGCCGTCTTAGGTATATCCTGCTCTCTAATCTTCAACTGGTGGTATCCCGATCGCAAATCGATCTTGGAAAATACCTTAGCTCCTTGCAAATGGTCAAACAGATCATTGATCATCAGCAATGGGTACTTGTTCTTGATTGTTACTTCATTCAATCCTCGATAATCAACAACCATCCTCAATGATCCATCCTTCTTCTCCACTAGAAGCACTGGCGATCCCCAAGGTGAAGAACTTGGGCGAATATAGCCTTTATCTAGTAACTCCTTAATCTGCTTCTTAATTTCCTCCAAATCTTGTGCGGGCATCCTGTACGGTCTCTTAGATATCAGCCCTGTGCCTGGCAAAAGCTCAATCATAAAGTCAATGTCTCTATCCGGTGGCATGCCTGGCAACTCCTCTGGAAATACATCAGGGAAATCCTTCACCACTTGTACTTCCTCCTGCACAACTCCTGATAAGGAATTTACTTGTGTCCTCTTCGGCTCATGCCTCGATACATACTTAATCCTTCTTCCTTTTGGGGTGGTAAGCAAAATCGACTTACTAGCGCAATCAATGTTTCCTCCATACTTCGATAGCCAATCCATACCCAGAATCACATACAAACCTTGCGATTCCAAAATGATTAAATCCGAGGGGAAAACATGCCTACCTATACTCAATGGCACTTGAAAACATCCTCGACTGGCCCTATACTCCGCTCCTGGTGAGCTTACTAACATAGGTGTTCTAAGAACCTTGGTGGGAAGTTTATACTTATCCACAAATCCCCTTGATATGTATGAATGCGATGCACCAGTATCAAAAAGAACAATTGCAGTAAATGACTTAACCAAAAATGTACCTATTACTGCATCTGGCTCGGCTTCAACCTCCTCCACGTTAACGTGGTTCACCTGTCCCCTGTTGAAAGGGTTCGGCTTCTTCCCAGAGCTTCCATTGCCATTTCCATTCTGGGCTTCAGGACATTCATTGGCATAATGTCCAGTCTTCTGACACTTATAGCAAGTGCCTTGGCTTAGGTCTCTCTTGGCTGGGGTTGATGGGTTGGTACGGTTCTGGCCGTTGCTTCCTCCATTCCCGTTACCATTCTTGGGACCACTATGATTATGCGAGCTACCTCCTCCATGGGTATGCTGAAAATGTCCTCCCAGTTTCGGGGTAAAACGTGGCTTCTGCTGAGCTCCAGAATTGTACTTCCCTTGTCCATACTTCCTCTTGCGGTTGTCACTCTGCTGCTGCTTCCCTTCAATCATGAGAGCTCTATCTACCAACTCCTGGTAGTTGTTGAAAGTTGCTACCATCAACTGCATGCTCAGCTCATCATTCAGTCCCTCCAGAAATTTCTCCTGCTTAGCTGCATCTGTAGCAATGTCATCTGGGGCATAACGTGCTAGCTTACTAAAGTCATCCACATACTGGCCAACTGTCCGTCCTCCTTGGAGCAAGTTGCGAAACTCACGCTTCTTCATGGCCATAGCTCCTGCTGAAACATGGGCAGTACGGAAAGCCTTCTGGAACTGATCCCATGTGACAGTGTCGATAGGATAAGTGGCTGTGAAATTCTCCCACCATGATGATGCGGGTCCATCAAGCTGATGTGTGGCAAAACGCACCTTTTCCGCATCTGTACATCCTGCAGTGGTCAACTCCCTTCCTGTCGGAGCCAATCATCTGCATCTATCGGCTCGGTGCTACCGGAGAACACCGGCGGATTTAGTCTAAGGAAACGGGCTAAGTGATCAACAGGTGGTGGAGGTGGTGGGTTGTTGTTCCCCTGATTCTGATTCTGGACTAGTAACTGCATCAACACATTCTGCTGCTAGATCAACTGAGTGAGCTCCGGTGGAAAAGCAAATCCATTGTCACGTCTCGGAGGCATCTGAGGGTTTAGAAAAGATGAGAATACAGAAGAGAATGAGGTCTAGAGAGAAAATACTACCCATATGCACATGAGACAAATGCAAACAAAATCACTTCATTCAATCAAACAAGGGTATTAAACGGTCTAACTATCGTTTACAAAAGTGCTCAGACTATACTAGATTCATGGGGGAATACTACTACTGTTATGGTGGTCGACTAGAAAAACTGCTCCATTGAAGACTCCATGATATCTGCTCCAGGTTCATCAACATAGTCATCATCGCTATCGTCTGGGTCCGAGTCGGTGTCGTCGATGATGATGTAGTTCTCTGGACAAGTGAAATCATCGTCTTCTCCTCCAGTTGCGGGGAATCCCATGAATACCTTCAGCTTCTTCTTCAGATCATCGTTCTTCTCCATGAGTGTTGCTATTTCCTCCTCATATCCATCACGTGTATACTTGAGTTCTTCCTCAAGTTCCATGATCTTGGTCATAGCCTTCTTCAGATCTATCATGCCTGCGCACATCTGGTTCTCCCGGCGTCGAATGTGCTGGTTTAACTTCTGAATGAAAGCTGCAATTGATCTATCCTTCCTGGTGCTGATCATCTCCCATTTCTCATCTCGGCGCCCACAAATCTTGTAAATAGTATCCTTGAGATCCTTGTGGTAAACTTCTCCAATGCGTCCCATTGTGATGTGGGCTGCCATGCTCTTTCCTATACTCCAGGTTGGTGCATCGAAGGAAAACTCTATGGGCTCAGTGACAGGCATGAACGTCCTTCCTGGAACATGAACTTGGATCATCCAATGCTCCTCTTCTGGTAAAGTGGCGTTGTAGGTCCCGGTGAAGCTTGGTACTCCGATGTTTAGGTATCTAGTGACTTCCTTCAAGTGGCATCCAAAGGGTGTATCTTCATCCGGTTGCACGAACTTGTTCCTTGCATTGCCATCCTAAAGAGTAGAAAAGATGAGGGGTCAGAAATGAGAAGATTGAGTAGTGATCTATGGCTTTAGCTTAGTGGTCGTGTCCTACAGTCAGCGTGTCCTCTGATACCATCTTGTAGCGACCAGACCCCAAACAGTCTGATCTCTGTGCTTTAGTGTCATCCCTGGATAAGTAATGCTGACACGCATAGTACTTGAAGGATTTATAACAGAATAGCAATCACACACTTATTACATCGAATGTATCAAAAGAGAACTTATTACAATAAATATGACTTAAGGCCATCTAAAAACGATAACATCGGAAGTCTTGGAAGATAAGTGAGTCCATCAACTCCAACGGCATCACTGAGTATAAGACCACGACCTAAGGCACCTTACTCGTCGTCTGAAAAGTCTGCAACATGAACGTTGCAGCCCGAAAACGGGTCAGCACATGGAATATGCTAGCAATGTAACACATAGAGAGTAATGAACATAATAATGCTATACTACATGCATATATGGCTGGTGGAAAACTCTATGGTTATAGTTTTGCATAAAGCCAATTTTCCCCTACTGCAAAGGAATATTTTTTTTAACTATCATGGTGGTTGTTAAACATTGAGAAGGTAGACACCCTCTCAATCCCAATTAAGCATCATCATTAAACCCAAAAAATTTAAATTAAAGTAACATGATGAGATTCACATGATAATCCAAGAACTAGATACTCAAAACGTCCATAACCGGGGACATGGCTAACTAGGATTAGTTTGTACACTCTGCAGAGATTTGTGCACTTTTCCCCACAAGACTCGATCTCCTCCGTTAGAATTTCTCACACTACATGGTGTTTGAGAAACGGATGGCCGAGACATAGTTTTTCAGAAGCGGGAGCACCTTACGATCTGGTAGACAGTTACACCTACTTTCCCGTACATCTGCTAGTCTACCACTGTAAGAGTTCGCACGACTTAATCAACTATGCTAGAGCCCATAGTAGCTTGTGGCTGCACACGGAAGTTTTTAGCATGAATAATCTCATGATCCCTTTGAGCCTGGGTGGCGGTCCATAAAGAAAACAGGCAATCGCTGGAATACCTAGATGCCTCAATCCACCCAGATGTGTGTTAAAGTTGCCACCTTAAATAAACCATTAAATAACAATCTCACATCTGTCATGGATACACTCACCCAATCCACATCTACTAGCATAGCATGGCATTATAAGCAAACGTAGAAGTAACTCCCAAGGGTTTGATAATAAAACAGGTAATAGGTACTACCTCATCTACTTCCCAAAACCCACATATTAATCTGATTCTAACCATGCAATTGTTTGAGGATTGATCTAATGCAATAAAACTGGGTAGTAATGAGGTATGATCAAAGTGTTACTTGCCTTGCTGATGATCCGTGAAACCTACAGATTTGAAGTAGCAGGCGGCGCACTCCGGGTACTCTATTGCAAACAAACAAGCATACAATAAGTACTCATCTAATGCATGGGTAAAACTCAAATAAAAGATCTAACCAGAAAGTTCAACTTAAGAACCCCAGTTTGCAAAAAGAATCAAATTAAACGAAGCAACGAAAGTCAAACAGCGAAAGAAACAAGCTTCGTTTACTAATCTGGACCTAAGTCAAATTTTAAAGTAGCAAAAACTTGTTTTAGTTGGTTAAACAGAAAGAGGGTTTCGATACGAAACTCTAGGCGCTTGAATCGCCTGGTTCCGATAAACAAGCGAAAAGTTATACTAGAACGAAGGTCGGATCAGAAATCACGATCAGAAATAATCACGGAAAATCCGAGAAAAAAAACTGACGAACAGGCTAACGAACAAACGTCCGTTGTCTACGGCTAAACGGCAAAAACCGTTCGTTAAAACAGATGTACAGACGAACATTCGTTAAATAGATAAACCAAGAAAACCGGTGAACCGATCTAAAAAAATGAACTAGGGTTTCTAAAAAATGGATCGGTTTTAAAAAAACCGGCGGCGGCAAACGACGGCTGCCTCGTTGGAATCGGCGGGGCTCGGGCTCCGGCGGGGCGGCGTGGGGTGGCGTGGGGCGGCTGCAGCAGCGGCGGGCTTGGAGGCGGCGGCGGCTTCGGCGGCGGGGGCGGCTTGAGCGGCGGGATGGGACGGGGTGTGGCGGCGGGGTTGGGGGGTATTTAAAGAGGGGGGAGAGGTGGCTTGGGGAAGGGGCAAGGCGGCGGCGGAGGAGGAGTCCGGCTCGGACTCCTGTCCGAGTCGGCGGCGGCGGCGGCGCGCGGTCTCTAGGAGGGAGACGACGACGCGGGGTGTGGGCCGGCTCGGCTGGGCCTCGGCCCAGTCGGGCGCTGGATGTTTTTTTAAACAATTCCACCGAAACTAAGAAAAATTCTAGAAAATGAAATGAAATTTTAAAAATGCCAAAATAAATTTTTCACCGTCTAAATAAAATATTTAGAACGAGATGATCATTTTCTTGGCCCTAAAATGCAGTTTTGAAAAACGTGCAATTTTCCTAAGTTCAAATAAAATAGCCAAAAACTCCAAAATAAAATCTTATTTGATTCTTTTATTAAACCCTCAATATTTCTTTATTTTGGGAAAGTAATTTTGTTCCCTCTCGATGATTTTTATAATAGAAATAATTGAAGATAAAATAAATAAAATCAAATGATCCTATTTTCAAAATTTGAGAAAACTCAAATATGAAAATAACGAAATTCCCAACTCTCTCCGAGGGTCCTTGAGTTGCGTAGAATTTCTAAGATCAAGCCAAGAAGCAATGAAATATGATATGCAATGATATCTAATGTATAACATTCCAAATTGAAAATTTGGGATGTTACATGTCTACAAGAAGCTGCACCCGAGAACAAAGGCAGAATCCATTGCACAGGGATGATATCCTTGCATGGTCAGAGTGAGGGAGTCCTGGGTTAAGGGGTCCTCGGCGGTCCGGTCTATGTGACATGGGCTAGACTGATGGGCTATGAAGATACAAGAGAGAAGACTTCTTCCCGTGTTTAGATGGGACTCTCCTTTGCGTGGATGGCAAGCTTGGCATTCGTATATGTTGATTCCTTTCTCTGTAACCGACTTTGTATAACCCTAGTCCCCTGTGGTGTATATATAAACCGGAGGGCTTAGTCCGTAGAGGCAATCACAATCATAATCATACAAGCTAGACTTCTACGGTTTTAGCCATTATAATCTCATGGTAGATCAACTCTTGTAATACTCATATTCATCAAGATCAGTCAAGCAGGAAGTAGGGTATTACCTCCGTAGAGAGGACCCGAACCTAGGTAAACATCGTGTCCCTCGCCTCCTGTTACGATCAACCTTAGACGCACAGTTCGGGACCCCCTACCCGAGATCCGCCGGTTTTGACACCGACATTGGTGCTTTCATTGAGAGTTCCGCTGCGTTGTCACCACAAGGTTTGATGGCTCCGTCAATCATCTACAACAATGTTGCCCTGAGGGAGGCTTTCCTCCCCGGTCAGATCTTTGTGTTCGGCCCTTCGCACTGCGGGCCAACTTGCTTGGCCGTCTAGAGTAGTTCGACAGCTACGCCCCAGGTCACCACATTACTCGCAGGCCAAGTCGCTGATATCCGAGGAGACTTGATCTTCCAATGATTCGCACCCCCAAAGTCCGCTCTGGCCTTAGATCTGGAGCACATCGCTAGGTCCGAAGACGAGCTCCTTAAGATCGCTGGGCTATCTGCGGCCTCTAGGCCCATCATGGGAGAGCCGAAGGAAGTAGTGTCGCTGGCAACCATGATGAAGCCAAACCCTCCTCCGGACACTGGCTCCAAATCTTAGGAGTCAACATTGTGCGAGTTCGGCCAAGGAGTCTCCTTCTTGCCGCACTCCACGGACTCCCTTCTCTCGGTCGAATCCTCGCCTTTAAGCGAGGCCGTGGACTTGATGCGATCCCTCATCATTACAGTGGAGCAATGTCCAAACTATGATCAGCCCGGACTAGGGGCTGAGGGCAGGGACTTTTACGTCCCACCCACCACCCACTTTATAGCCAATGTCGAAGACTTAACAGACATGCTCGATTACGGCTCCGAAGACATCGACGGTGTGGACGACGATGCTGGAGAGGAGCAGGCAGAAAAACTACCGCTTACAGGGTGCTGGACAGCCACCTCCTCGTATGACGTATACATGGCGGATACACCCAAAGAGAACAACGACAACAATGAGAAGGATCAAGTTGAGGATAAGCCTCCTAAGATACAGCCAAAGCCCCGACATCAGCGGCGCCGCTCTAAACCACGGCGTGGAAAAAATAGCAATACCAGCAGAGGAGAAAATAATAATCCGAGCGATGCCAAAGATAATGAAGACCCCGTTGAGCCAACTTCCGAACAGGATGAACAGGAGGATGGGCGAGTCAGCCCTAATGAACAGGCCGTTAACGAAGACTCGGACGATAGTAATTATCTTCCACTCTCCGAGGATGAGGCGAGCCTCGGCGATGAATACTTTATCGTGCCTGAGGAGCTCGTCGATCAAGAGTGCTTTAAGCGCTGGCTAATAGCCACTTCAAGGAGCCTGAAAAAGAAATAGCAGTAGCTTCAAGCTGATCAAGATCTACTCAATGATAGATGTACTAATGTCCTGGCAGCCAAGGAATACGGCCTCGATCGCCCAACCAAAAGTTACCCGAAACGCAAATTGCTACCCCAATTTGATGATGAGGCATTAGAGCCCATCCTACCAGCGGGTAATGCGGCTGACCGACCACCACGTGGCCGGGATAAAGTGGCAACTCATGCTGAATACCAGCCCGCACTACCTCGCCGTAAAAACAGAGACACAACAACTTGGGATCATACACATGACCTGCGGTAGGACCTAGACAACAGAGCAGGTCAGACCAGATCGATCTACAGATCACGGGGACATGTCCGGACGCGCAACGACAGCCATCTAGCCAGACATGACAAACACCACCACGCCCGGGCCGAGCACCGCAGACGAACTCCATCCGAGCTATGTTGCGACGTGGCCCGACATGTAGGCACCACACACCCCCTTTGCTTAAATGATGAAGTAATGGAACACCAATTCCTAGAAGGGTTTAAACCCATGAATATCGAATCATATGATAGAACAACAGACCCTGCAGTATGGATTGAAGATTTCCTCCTCCATATCCACTTATCCCGCGGTGATTACATCCACGCCATCAAATACCTCCCACTAAAAGTAAAGGGGCCAGCGTGACACTGGCTGAACAGCCTCCCTGAGAACTCCATCGGCAGCTGGGAAGACTTGGAAGACGCCTTCTGCAATAACTTCCAAGGTACATATATTCGGCCTGCAGACGCCGATGACCTAAGTCACATCATCCAGCAGCCCGGGGAGTCTGCCAGGAAGCTCTGGACTAGGTTCTTAATCAAAAAGAACCAAATTGTCGATTGTCCGGATGCCGAAGTCCTCGCGGCCTTTAACCATAGCATCAGAGATGAGTGGCTCACCCACCACCTCGGTCAAGAAAAACCAAGATCCATGGCTGCCCTTACCACTCTGATGACCCGTTTTTGCGTGGGAGAAGGCAACTGGCTCGCTCGTAGAAGCAAGAGCACCGATGATCCGGGTACCTCTAAAGTTCCATATGGCAACGACAAGCCACGACACAATAAACACAAGCGTCGCAATAACAATGAAGGAACGCAAGACATGGCGGTCAACGCCAGATTTAGTGGTTCCAACCCCGATCAACGGAAAAGCCATTCAAGGCAAACAGAGACGGACCATCCAATTTAGACAAGATACTAGATCGGCCCTACCAGATTCATGGCACCCCAGTTAAACCAACCAATCACACCAATAGGAGCTGTTGGGTTTTTAAACAAGTCAGCAAGCTTAATGTCAAACACAAGGTGAAGGGGCCGCACAGTGCCAACAATGACGAAGAGACTCGCCAGCCGAACACTGGGGGTCAAAAGCAATTCCCCCTGAAGTAAACATAGTGAACATGGTATACATGACACACATCCCTACAGGGGACTACAAGCGCGCGCTACGGGACACCGGCGTTATAGAACCAGCCGCCCCAAAATTAAGCCAATGGGTGGTCCGCCCGATCACTTCTGATCGCAAAGACCACCCAGCCAGTATCCTTCACGAAGGTCTGGCAGCTCTCATCCTCGATCCAATCATCGATGGGTTCCATCTCACGAAAATACTTATGGACAGCGGTAGTAGCCTTACTCTACTCTACCAAGACACTGTCCGCAAAATGGGCACTGATCCTTCAAGAATTAGGCCCACCACAACTACCTTCAAGGGAACAATATCCGGCGTAGAAGCTCACTGCACGGGCTCAATTACATTGGAAGTCGTTTTTGGCTCGTTGAACAACTATCGAAGCGAAGGCTTGACCTTTGATATTGTCCCGCTCTGCAGTAGCTACCATGCACTACTCGGGCGTACCGCTCTTACTTGCTTTAATGTGGTCCCACATTACACATATCTCCAACTTAAGATGCCCGGTCCTCGCAGCACCATCACGATAAACAGAAATACGGAATGCTCCCTCCGTACAGAGGAGCATACTACGGCTACTGCGGCTGAAGTACCAAGCGGCCTTATCACGCCGCACATTTCGTCGGCCATCAAGCCGCTGGTCTCCATTAGACAGGACCAATCAATCTCAGAGCTGAATTAGCAGTTCGGCCTCCACTGTCCGCCCCTTATAAGCCGCAAAGTCTGTCCCGCGCACACAATTATACACTCAAAATTCCTGTTAAAACTTCCAACATGATGTTATCCCTGTTTGAAAAGGGTGTGTTAAAAGAAATGCTCTATCTCTGAAACTTGCAGTTTCTTATCTGCAACTAAAACTTGCAGTTTCTTCTCCGAGAATCATATTTTCTGCACTTTTATATGAAACTACATATTTTAAAGTGCTAAAAATAGATCTCCAGAATTCATAAAATACTTCATATGCTCAATACTGCAAATCTGAAATTCACAAGACATACATATCTGAAAGTACTCTCAAATCTGAAACAAAAAACACAATTCACCACCTGCAAATACTAACAACCCTAAGCTCCTGCTCAGACTATTTGGGGGGGGAGTCACCTCCTATTCCTCGGCGGCAGACAGCCACCCCGTGGGACGAGGTGAACGACGACGGAGAGGATGGCGGGGAAGCGTCGTTGCGCCAACTGTTTTCTCCTCTTGCAGTTGGGTTTGGTCGATGAAGAATCCACTGGCTTGCTCTGCCACGACACCCTCACAAACGACACTGTGTAGATGCTCGATCCTTTAATCTCGGGTGGATGCTCCATTTTGGATTGATAATCCCACCACTGCATCCTCACGACCGGATCCGGTGAATCTGTTTGCTCCATGGCCACGAGGAGTAGCTCTATGTACTCCCGGGAGACTCCCTCCGGGAGTATCGCCACCTTTTCGCTCTTTTCCAAATATTTGGCCATCACTGTCACTGTCGTCGCTAATTGCTCTGGGTTGTCAAACCAAGACTATATCTCCAACACCCTAGGTAGCTTCATAGGGTCACCGCCTACGAGCCACATGTATCGATTATAATCCTCCATCGATATACTTCTCCACATCACCTTCACTTGCTGGCGGTGGTTTTTGAATGGAAGAGGAGAGGAGGGGTGCTAGTTTTTAATTAGAATGGGAGAGGAGCAGCGGAGGTTTTGAAATGGAACATGAGAGGAGCAGGGCTAGTTTTGGACTGCAACACGAGAGGAGCGGCGATGGTTTTGAAATGGAAGAGGAGAGGAGCGGCGTTAGGTCTGGATTGCAACAGGAGAGGAGCTGCGGTGGTTTAAGAGGAGAGGAGCAACGCTGGTCTTGGAAGTAGTTTTTTTGTTTTGTGTACTTTGGGTCTAAGTTTGACCACGTACTATATTTGACAAACACAATGTGAATGCATGTCATAAAAAAAGGTATCACTTGGTTCGTATCTAAATGTACTTTCAAATTATATTATTTTTGCAATTGATACGTCTCCAATGTATCTATAATTTTTGATTGTTCCATGCTGTTATATTATCATTCTTGGATGTTTTAAAATCATTTTATAATCATTTTATATCATTTTTGGTACTAACCTATTGACATAGTGCCCAGCGCCAGTTGCTATTTTCAGCTTGTTTTTTATATCGCAGGAAATCAATACCAAACGGAGACCAAACGCAATAGAACATTTTATAGATTTTTTTCTAGACCAAAAGACACAAGATGGGCCGAAGAAGTACCAGAGGGGTGCTCCGAGGGGGGCACAACCCACCAGGGTGTGCCTGGGGGCCCAGGCGCACGTAGGTGGATTATGCCCACCTTGGTCGCCTCCCGCATCGCCTCTTTGCTCTATAAATACCCCAATATTCCAGAAACCCTAGGGGAGTCGACGAAAATCAATTCCAGCCGTCGCAAGTTCCAGAAACACCAGATCTAATCTAGGCACCATCACGGAGGGGTTCATCATGTCCATTGGTGCCTCTCCGATGATGCATGAGTAGTTCATTGTAAACCTACGGGTCCGTAGTTAGTAGCTAGATGGCTTCCTCTCTCTCGTTTGATTCTCAATACAATGGTCTCTTGGAAATCCATATGATGTAACTCTTTTTGCGGTGTGTTTGTTGGGATCCGATGAACTTTGAGTTTATGATCAAATCTATGTTTTTATCCATGAAAGTTATTTGAGTCTTCTTTGATCTCTTATATGCATGATTGATTACAGCCTCATATTTCTTCTCGGATATTTGGGTTTTGTTTGGCCAACTTGATATATTTATCTTGCAATGGGAAGAGGTGCTTTGTGATGGGTTTGATCTTACGGTGTTTGATCCCAGTGGAAGAGGGGGAAATGACATGTAGGTATCGTTGCTATTAAGGATAACAAGATTGGGTCTGTTTCTACATAAATAGATCTTGTCTACATCATGTCATCCTTCTTATTGCATTACACCATTTTTCGATGAACTTAATACACTAGATGCATGCTGGATAACGGTTGATGTGTGGAGTAATAGCAGTAGATGCAGGCAGGAGTCGGTCTACTAATCTTGGATGTGATGCCTATATAATGATCATTGCCTGGATATGGTCATGATAGTTCTGAATCACTGTTGGGCAATTGATAGAACTTCAAATAAGCATGACGATATCCAGGCAATGCCCAATATATAGGCATCATGCCCAAGATTAGTAGACCGACTCCTGCCTGCATCTACTACTATTACTCCACACATCGACCGCTATCCAGCATGCATCTAGTGTATTAACTTCATGGAAAAACGGAGTAATGGAATAAGAACTATGACATGATGTAGATGAGACCCGTTTATCTATTGCGGAGATATAGATCTCATCTTACTATCCTTATTAGCAATGATACATACGTGTCGGTTCCCCTTCTCTCACTGGGATCAAGCATTGTAAGATCGAACCCACTACAAAGCACCTCTTCCCATTGCAAGATATATAGATCAAGTTGGCCAAACAAAACCCAAATATCAGAGAAGAAATATGAGGCTATAAGCAATCATGCGTATAAGAGATCAAAGAAGACTCAAATAACTTTCATGGATAAAAGCATAGATCTAATCATAAATTCGAAGTTCATCAGATCCCAAGAAACACGCCGCAAAAAGACTTACATGATATGGATCTCCAAGAGACCACTGTATTGATAATCAAGAGAGAGAGATGAAGACATATAGCTACTAACTACGGACCCGTAGGTCTACAAAGAACTACTCACGCATCATCGAAGAGGCACCAATGGAAGTGGTGAACCCCTCCATGACGGTGTCTAGATTGGATCTGGTGGTTCTGGACTCTACGGTAGCTGGAATTGATTTTTGTCAATTCCCCTAGGGTTTCTGGAATATTGGGGTATTTATGGAGAAAAGCGGCGGTTCAGGGGGCACCCAAGGTGGGCACAACCCACCAGAGCGCGTCTGGGCCTCCTAGCGCGCCCTGGTGAGTGCTGCTCCCCTCGAGCCACACCCAGGTGCTTCCTTGGTCCACTAGATGTCTTCTGTTCCAAAAAATAACCTCCAGGAGTTTTGTTGCATTTGGACTCCGTTTAATATTGATTTCCTGGGATGCAAAACACATGCAGAAAATAGCAAACTAGCCCTAGGCACTATGTCAATAGGTTAGTACCAAAAAATGATATAAAATGGCTATAAAATGATTGTAAAACATCCAAGAATGATAATATAACAGCATGGAACAATAAAAAAGTATAGATACATTGGAGACGTATCAACATCCCCAAGCTTAATTCCTGCTCGTCCTCGAGTAGGTAAATGATAAAAACAGAATATTTGATGTGGAATGCAGCCTAACATGTTCATCATATTTTTTCTCTTTATAGCATGGACATATGGACTTCTGTACGATTCAAAGCAATAGTCTAGTTTGACATGAAGACTTTAATACTCAAGCATACTAACAAGTGACCATGTCTTTCAAAATATCAACACTAAAGCAAGTTATCCCTAGCCCATCATGCTCAATCATTGATCCATTCATGAAACACACTCGAACATTAGTTACACCCAATGCTCAAATACAATCATAGTTCCCCTTAGTTGGTGCTTTATAAGAGAAGATGGAGACTCAAGTTCAAAATAAAAATTGCATAAGTAACAGAAAGGCCCTTCGCGGAGGGAAGTATTGGTTTGTAGAGGTGCCAAAGCTCAAAGCTTAAATTGAGAGATAAAAATTATTTTTGAGAGCCATACTTTTCCGACCAACGAAAATGACTTGGAGCATCCCAACACTTTCCATGCTAACCGTATCCACGGGTGCCCTCCATACCAACACTTTCCAAGGAATTTATTATTTCACAACATAAAGTAAATTCATTATTCATTTCAGGACTGGGCATCCCTAGTACCATTGTCATACACTCATGCAATGACAAGGGAATAAACACTCATCGTGGGAATAACACATCTAGCATGGAAAATATTGGCTACCATTTACTGCTTAGCAAGCAGTAGAGCACACAAAAGAGGAACTTATTTTGAACATTGGATATGGCACATGAAAATTTGCTTAGAATGGCATGGAAATACCGCATATGGGTAGGTATAGTGGACTCATATGGCAAAACTGGTTTCAAGGGTTTTGGATGCACAAATAGTGATCATACTTAGTGAAAAATGAAGGCTAGCAAAAAGATTGAGAAGCGACCAACCAAAAAGCAAAAAATCTCGTACCCAAGCATTAAGCATAAGTAACACCGAATAATGCACCATAAGTAGGATATAAATTTCATTGCATAACTATTGACTTTCGTGCTTGCACAGGGAATCACAAACCTTAACATCAGTATTCTTACTAAAGCACAATTACTCATGAACATGACTCACATATCATATCGTCATATCTCAAAACCATTACTAAGAATCAAGTTTATTTTGTCCAATGATTTTCATGGAAGTTTCTATTATATCCTCCTTGGATATCTATCACTTTGGGACTATTTTCATATGTTGCTTTTGATAATATCAAACAAATATAAGTGAAGATCATGAGCATAATTTTTTTCTTCCTGTCAAAATAATTTAAGTGAAGCAAGAGAGAATTTCTTCAAGATTTACTAACTCCCAAATAAATCAAAGTGAAGCATGAGAGCATTTCTTTAAAATTATCAAAGAACACCATGCTCAAAAAGATATAAGTGAAGTACTAGAGCAAATCCTTGGCTCTAAAAATTTAAGTGAAGCATAGGAGCAAGCATAGCATAATTTTTTGCTCTCTCAAAAAGGTGTGTCCAGCAAGGATTCAACACTTAAAACACAAAAAAACAAGCAAAGACTCATATCATACAAGACGCTCCAAGCAAAACTCATAGTATGTGACGAATAAAAATATAGTTTCAAGTAAAATACCGATGGTTGTTAGAAGAAAGCGGGGATGCCACTCGGGGGCATCCCCAAGCTTAGTTGCTTGCTACTTCTTTGAATATTATCTTGTGATGCCTCGGGCATCCCCAAGCTTATCCTTTTGCTTATCCTTATTCCTTCATCCATCGTAAGATAACCCAAAACTTGAAAACTTCAATCACACAAAACTCAAACAAAACCTTCGTGAGATACGTTCGTATAAGAAACCAAACCAGTACTAAAAGTACTGTAGCAACCATATTTCCATTTTGTTTTTGAATTATATCTACAGTATTTCTATGGCAAAAACTCATCAAAGAAAACCATAGAATCATCAAAACAAGCACACAACGCAAAGAAAACAGAATCTGTCAAAAACAAAACAGTCTTGAGCAATTTGAATATTTCAAATACTTCTGTAACTCCAAAATTTCTGAAATAAATTGGTGGACTTGAGGTATTTTTCTATTAATCCTATGCAAAAAGAATCAACTCAAAATCACTCTCGTAATAAAAACGAAAAATAATCTTGTGAGCAAAAAAGTTTCTGTTTTTCAGCAAGATCAAATAAACTTCCACCCAAGTCTTTCCAAAGGCCTTGCTTGGCACAAACACTAATTAAAACACAAAAAACACAATCATAACAGTAGCATAATTTTTCTAACACTCAAGAGCATAAAGCAAAAAGAAAAAATAAATTTTATTCATTGGGTTGCCTCCCAACAAGCGCTATCGTTTTACGCCCCTAGCTAGGCATAATGCATAGGATCTAAGTGTTGCCTTCTGTTATCTTTGCCACTTCAGTAAGGGTCTGTTCAAATCCGGGAGGCTATTTGCGCTTCACTAAATTTTCCATAAAACAAACCATCTTGAGATCTAAAATATCCAACCGTTTATTGCAAAGAGAAAGCAAAGTGTTCATACGATTGATACTACCATTGAGATGTTTGAGACTTTCATTATATTTTTGTAATTCCACCATATGTTTATGCAAATCACCGAGTTTGTCCAAAATTTGGACTCCCTCCGGGGTGAAAGAAAGCCCTTTCTTTTATGGTGGAACCCCTAAAATTCCTTCTAAAATTTCATAGCCAGCATTGGCATCAAGCTCAATAAAATTCCCTTTTGTGGCAAAATCCAAGGGTTGTCTATGATGCAAAGCCAATCATACATAAAAATTTCTAAGCAATTTTTTTGCATCTTGTGGCACCCTAGCTCAGAGAAAACCGGAACACCCTGTATTCCAGCCCAGAGATGGAGATGAAGTCTTTTGGAATACGGCACTGCTTAGCTTAGAACAAATCAGCTCTTTATTACAATCTATTTTGGGCACAAGGGGTTCCGATATAACAGGGAATTACATCGGCATGACGACACTATGCCTGCCACTGTTGCTCTATGTAAGCAGCAGAACAACTCGAAGCAGCAGAATAACTTGTAGCAGCGGAACAACGACGATGATGGTGAACTCCACTCCACAGGGACTCTAACTGGAACGCTTATCCTATCTCGCAAACAAGCAATCAAATCCGACATGACCTGCGAACTGGCATAACATGCCAGGTCAGTACATTGAATGTACTTGCAAGCTCACAATAACCAGAAGCATTCAAGTCAAACGATAGCATGGCAATTACATGTTAACAATTATTAACATGATATCATCATAACAACATGGCATGAACAACATGAACATGATACAACTAGCACAATATGAGCATGGCAAGAACATATAAATTTGACGATACTAGCGTGCAACATGATGACACCATATGACCAACTTACTCTGCTCGGGGTTACCTCATAACCATCACATGCATCACTTACCATCTTGGACATGACACGATCATCTCAGGATCAAATCAGGCTTGGTATAAACAATACCGTACTAATCATTACATGACTACAAGGATCTTGACCTTTACCCTTGACTCTCGCACAACATCACAAATATTCAACTACTCGATATCCTCAATACCACGGTGATCATGCCCGGATCACAAATGGAACCACACTTGGTTCAATGGGTTACCTTGTAACCAAACGGTGATCATTCTCGGCTTACATGACCAACTTATCTCATCATCGAACCGGGGTTGTTATTAAGCACATTATTATTATTATTATTATTGACCCATAGTGTGACCAACTATGAACTGGGCCCTTATCCGTGGGCGCGGCTATCGATAGATTTAGTATACACTCTACAGAGGTAGCGCACTTTACCCACACCACTGAACCCATGGCCTCACGCTCCCATTCGGGTGGACCAACAGCGTTCCGACAAAACCATCCTACTGCCATGACACTCTCCCGGCCACTCAGGCATATCCAAATGAGTTGACATTTTGCATGATCCTTCATATCATCATATCATAGCCATCCACTAAAGTTGAGCTCATGTCATGCCTCCATGTGAGCTCATCTTCAATTCTTTGATTCTGTCCAAAATTTCAGTCCGTGAAGCAAGTATATTTTATCTTGCTCCATTATGGCTGCAAATTTTTCTAGGCATTCTCTTATACATATAATCTATCTCCACCCATTTTGGGCACATTTCATCAAGCCATTATTCCTAAATAATTTTTGCAAGTTTTTGGTCAGCAGAGATGTTTGTGAAGCAAGTACCATTTTGGCTTGGCCAATTGGTATGAGACTTTTTGAGCATCTTCATATGACCAAATGACCCTGCCTTGCCCAATTTGAGCTCAAGTTGATACTCCATGTGAGTGCATCAAAACCTCAGTAAACTCAGCAAAAACAGAAAACCAAAGAAAAAGAAAAAGAACGGGCCAAAAATCTGAGGTTTTTGTCCAGACCACAAAGCCACGGGAAAAGAAAACTCAGGCAAAAACCTCAGAAAAACAAAAGAAAATGAAAGGGCCAAAAATCAGCCTGTTACACATCTCCCTTTAGGTTGCAAACACGGTAAGATTCCATAAGCCTGTACCAAGATCTTTCAAATTTTGTCCTTGTTTTTGTTTGAAGTATAGAACTTCTTAGTCTTCTGGTAACAAAGGAGGAGCATTCAAACTAGCCATAGTGAAACAAGAACATGAATAGATCTGACGGGAAAACGACAAACAAAAAAAGGGCGAATAAAACGGCATTTTTTTTCTGAAGTGGTGGAGTGGAAAACGAGAGGCAAATGGAAAATAATGTAAATTGCGAGGAAATGAGATTTGTGATTAGGAACCTGGTTGATGTTGAAGATCCTCCCCGGCAACGACGCCAGAAATGGCACGTTGACGGGAGACTATCTTGAGGTGATCTTCCCCTACAATGGTGCCAGAAAATCCTTTTGATGTCTACTAGAACTACGTCGGTATTTCCCCAAAGAGGAAGGGATGATGGAGTACAGTGACGGTAGGTATTTCCCTCAGTGATGAGACCAAGGTTATCGAACTAGTAGGAGAACCTCCTCACACCACCTAAACAACACCAGTGCACAAATAACAAATACTTACAACCCGACGTGTTAAAAGGGGTTGTCAATCCTGTCACAGCCTGGTTTTTGCCCTCTTTTATTTGCCTGACTTTCATGTGAGTTGGTTTTGAATTTGGAGTTTTGAATCATTCCATTTGGACTTGACCACTTGGGTATCCCTTGATTTTCACCCAAGTGCCCCCTCTCCTCTTCTAATCCATCATTTCACTCCTGGCCAACCCAATAAAATTGTTTGGAATATTTTTCTTAAATGAAAAATATTCATTTTGCCTCTTAAACCCTAGCTAAACTCTTTGACCTCCAAAGCAACCCTCATTTCCGTTGCCCTAAAAATCTTGAGAAATATCCCAAATATTCTTTGGACCCTAGGGCACATTTCTGAGCAAAAATATTTCACCACTTTTTGGAGTATTTTTGCTACAGAAAATATTTTCACTTCTGGGCTGAAATGGTAGTTTCTACATCAACTACCTTTTTACTAGCTCCATTGTAGCTGGTTTTTCCTGTGCTTATTCACCTTAGTAAGAGTCAGTAAAACCCCAAAGATCAGCCCTTGAAACCCTGTGGTTTGACCATAGTAACTGTTCAAAGTTTCTGTCCAGTAACTAAACATCTTCACCATTTCACTTCTACTGCACCTAGAAACAAACCGAGCCGTGGTAACACCTAAAGTTACTAAGGACTACACGCCAGACATCACGGTTAGTGCAAATGTGGCCTGATGTCATGGCTCACGCGGTGACCGCGTTTGTCAGAGGGTGCTGGCATGCCAAACACGTGCTTTGCGCGTCGCCAGTGCCTCTGTGGCGCGCGTGCACGCTGCTCGGCTAGCCTGGGCGTGTCCCCCCGCGCCACCATCCTCGTCTCCACCTCCTTTACTACTCCCTGCCGCTCGCCGACGCCGGAGCTCGCCCCAGCGAGCACGGGCACGGTCCGGCCAACGGCACAGTGCCCGCGCACTATGTTCGTCCCTGTCCTCCACACTCCTGTGCTCTTCCGCATCCGTGCATAGCTCCCGCGTTACCTCATCGCCTTCCCCCTCTCTCTCTGGCACTATTCGTCGCCGGGCGCCGGCGATAGCTGTCCTCCGGCAGAGCCCGAGCCCTCCTCGCCGCCCCGCCTATAAATAACCCCCTCCGCAGCCTCTTGGAGCACCACATCTCACCACCACTCCCTTTTATAGCCACTAGAAGCCGCAGCCCACCCGGGCAGGCCGCGGGCTGCCGTCCCCGAGCCGAGCTCGCTGGCGATCCCCTCTGGATCGACCCCGCAGCTCTGGCCACTCCCAAGCTGAGGTGACCCTGCCAGGGCCTCCGCCTCTCCTCCGTGAAGCTAACACGCCAAGACCAAGCCTCTGGAGCCGCCCCTAGCCGCCGTCTTCCTCATCTCCGGCGACCATCATGTTCTGCCTCTGCTTGCGAGGAAGAATCTGATGCCGTTCGGTCACCGTTTGCCACGCCAGGGTACGGGTAGGTGCGCAAGAGCCTTCTCGATCGATCCCTCCCTCTCGTTTCCCTCCAAGATGCATCAACGACAGCGTAAGCTCCGGCGAAGTGCTGCGCCTCTTTGTTTTCTTTCCCCCTCCCTCCGGCCTGACTAGTGGGGCTCGCTAGTCAGCCACTCATAACGCGCGCAAAGCGGTATGAGTGGTGGCACCCTGGGAAAATACGCCATCGACGTCACTCCCTCTCTGTTTTTCTTTTTCAAATTTATTTAAATTCCAGTAGCATTCAAACAGCCATAACTTTTATTCTACATGTCCAAATGCAGTGATTCTTTTTGCATTGTGTTCTTTGTCCAAAAATCTAACAGCTCCCAAAAGATGGGATTTTTCCTTGCTGTCTAGATTTTCTCGCAGTTTTCAGAAGGTTTCTTGATATTTTGAATTGTGGTTTTTGAATGTTTTTCAGAGGAACCAGCTTGTCTTGAGGATCACTAGGAGCCTTGAGAACCTCATCAGTACTAAGGAGCCACAGTAACATCTTCATGGTGCCACTTCAATATTTTTGATTTTCATACTTGAACATATGAATATTGATGCATTTAAAATAGTTATATAATAAATATATTCTTTTATATGCTTGTTATGTTAAAATGCTTGAACTTCAATATGTTTGAAGTAAATATTGTTGTTAAGATTATGAGGACTTAATTGCAAGAGTTAAATAAATAATATGGTCATAGAATTGTATGAGTACTTTACATATTATTTTGCATGAGGTATAATGATGTTTATTGCTAGAAATAGTTCTGGTATGAGCAAAGAGAGATTTTAACCAGCATAGTAGCATGAGTTTATGATGGCTCCGTGGGAGCGTAGTTGGTGCAGTTTTGCACGGTTATGTGATGCATATGTTCAGTGATGCATGGTATGGCAATATGACACCGGTTATTTTGTTTTCACATTAAGTTGAAACTGATTAATAATTCAACTTGAACATGTTGTTGACCGGGTCGTGGTGCCGCTGAAACGAGTCTTTCCCAGTGCAACCACACTTGTCGGTATGGGACGGCCTTAATGCGTTTCATTGTTGTGCCTCTGATCGGTACCTCAATTTAGGGAAGGTTATGGGCGTGATGTACCCTGGCCCGGTAGGCAAGCATAACCTTCTGAGCCCGTTGTTAAGTTAAGTTTGGTACCGGATCCCAGTGTGGATCGTGGCCACGACGGTGGTCGAGGTGTCTGGAGTTAGACACGGGGCCACCCAGGACTAGCCCAATGGGGTCTGAGTCGGAGGGGCCGGGAGAGTGTCATGACAGTGAAATGGTTTCGTCGGAACGCTGTTGGTCCACTTGAGTGGGAGAGTGAGGCCATGGGTTCCGTAGTGTGGGTACAGTGTACTTACCTCTGCAGAGTGTTTTTAATCTATCGATAGCCGAGTCGACGGATACGGACACGCTCGAAAGTAAGGTACACCATGGGTCAACACTTAATAAATATGCACACTAATTGCACCTAGGATGACAGTGAGGTCATCGTGTTGAGTTGGACATGAGTTGTCGGGTTGTGATCGCCTTAAGGATCATGGGCCACGAGTTGGTCGGGTTGTGATCGCCGTAAGGATCACGGGCCATGAGTTGGTCGGGTTGTGATCGCCGTAAGGATCACGGGCCATGAGTTGGTTGGGTTGTGATCGCCGTAAGGATCACGGGCCACGAGATGGTTAGGTTGTGATCGTCGTAAGGATCACGAGTATGTGTTGGTAATATTATGTTTGTTGGTCACACCGGGTAAGCAAGTCGGGAGAATGAGTATCTGTTGAGCACTGTCACAACATGTTGGTTATATAGTCGCATTGCTGATTAAATTGGATAAATATCATAATATTGTCTGTCATCTTGTTTATGTTTATTGTGAGCTTGCAAGTACATTCAATGTATTGACCTGGCGTGTCATGCCAGATTTTAGGAAAGTCCCATTGGAAAGGAGTGCTATCCGAGTCTAGACCGTGTCCACGTCGGTGTCCTTGTGCTATGGAGTCCCGCTACGACGTTGTTCCGCTGCCGAGTAGTTGTCATGATCGAGGCCCCTTTATGTTCACTAAATAATATACATATTGTTTAGCCGCACCGTGTGTGCTGCTTGGCCCCGCTAACTGTTGTAATATGAACTATGCTCCGCTACCATGAATAAAGCGGTTGTTTTCTGTACCATGTTGTTGTGTGTTGCCAGAAGACAAGATCGCTGGGCTGGCAATGCAAGGTAAACTGGTCGCTCTAAGCCGGGGTGCCACAACACTTGGTATCAGAGCCGTGCTGACTGTAGGCCACGCTAGACTAAGACGAGTTAACTGGGCGCTAGATATGGGTTGTAGTTGAGTGTCGGTAATAACTGTAGCTAGTTATTGCATTCCATGCGCTGATTATATTTATTTTATGCTAACTTGCTAATGGTTGTGAGTGTAGATGGCTCCGGTGCTGTATCCGTGCCAGTTGCAGCTGATGCCGTACACATTGCTGGATCTCCTTCGTAACGTGTGGCGTCGGTTGTACCCTCACGGAGACGATCCAGTCTATCGTGTGTACCGGGAGCGCCTAGCTGACTCAGTGTATGAGTATCACGCCGTGGTTACTCTGCACACCAGTTCCGATTCTAGTTCTTACATTCGTACCTCCCGTAGCAGCTACGCTTCTTCCGCTTCTCAGGCTGTCCAGTTTGCTACATTCGAGGCACTTGTTGAGCTTTGCTACAACGAGGTCCGGATGCAGAATCACCCAGGTTTCCACTACTATCCTTCTATCCATGATAATGGTAGTGTCCATTTCCCTATCATTGATCCGGAGTCTGATAGTGTCGCTAGCCACCTTTCTCGCTACATCACTGCTAGCTATCTTCTGATCTACGAGCTGGCTCGTGAGCTAAGTCATGCCCTACTGCTTTAGCCTCTACTTTAGTCACTGCTCGCTCAGCCACTACTTCTCCATCTATGGGATTTATTCCCTACGTTCCTGCCAGTTCTAGATCCCCTGTTTCTCCGGTTACTCCCCCGAGTAGCTCGGGCACCGCGACTGCAAGTCCCCTTAGTGCTCCTGTAGAGTGGGTTTGACTTCTCACCACTCTTGCAGCACTGATGATCCGCCCTTCACCTGCCCCTGAGGGAGAGACCTCGAGGCAGTGTCGTCGTGTCACTTTTAACCCGAAGGTCTCCGTTAACCCCACTAGTTCTGGATCCGAGTCTGCATCAGGAGAGGACCCCGCAGCGCCAGCCGAGTAGTAGAGCTTTCGAGTATTTTCAGTTGTCGGGATGGAGTATGGTTGTAATCATACTAGTCATGATGTTTCGTTTCATGTATGAGGGTAGTTGGACCTGGCATGTTGTGATCTTTCATGTATGAGTCTATGTATAAATATGTTGGACTTTATTTTATTCGCCGTATTTTCTTCGTCTTTTCGGTTTCGCCTGGTTTTTGTTGCTGGCTCCTCCCCGGTTTTTGTTGAATGCTTCTCATCTTGGTTGCGTTGACTTAGGAAAAATCATATTAGGATGACGTGGGGAGGCTGCAATAGCAACGTTCACGAGGGTTCTCCTGTTCAGCATTCCGCACGACAGGCAGGACAATCACCCGAGCCGTATGTTCCACCACCGCCTCCACCGCCAAATCCGCCCTCCACCGAGCAAATTATGCGTATGTTCGAGGAACGACGAAACAATGATCTAATGGAAATATTCAGAAGTATTCAAGCAATGGTTGGACAGAATGGAAATCAGCCTGCCTCTCACGCCAAGCTATCTGATTTTCAAAGGACTAAGCCTCCCAGTTTCAGTCAGGCTGTTGATCCCTTGGATGCATATGATTGGTTAAGAACTATGGAAAAGAAACTTGAGGTTGCTCGAACAGATGAAGAAGATAAAGTTCCATTTGTAACACATTATCTGGAAGGCGCTGCTGCCATATGGTGGGAAAATGAGAAAGCCATAGGGACTGAGAATGAAGCAATCACCTGGTCAAGATTCAAGGAGCAATTCTGAAAATATCACATCCCTACGGGAATTATGAAGACTAAGCAGCGTGAATTTCTCGCGCTCCTCCAAGGAAGTCAGTCAGTGGGAGAATATTTACAAAAATTCAATCACCTGTCATGTTACTCTCAATATGACGTGGCCACTGAAGAAACAAAGATGGACCGCTTTCTTGGTGGATTAAACCCGCAGCTTCGCTGTTCTCTCAGTATGTTCGATTTTCCAGATTTCCAAACCCTGGTGAACAAGGCTTTCATTGCTGAAAGGGAACACAAGCTCGTGTCAGATACTAAGTCTGCCCATAACGATCACAAGCGCAAGTTTGAGCCCAAGAAGGAAATGCAACCAGTGCAGAAGGTTCGTACCTGGCAGCCAACTCCGATGGCATACCAGCCCAGCTGTCAACAAAATGTTAACAAGACCACCACCCAAGTGAAGAATGATGTGCTCAACCCGGTTATGGAGAATCGTCTACCCAACAATTCCTGTTATAGTTGTGGACAAACTGGACATTATGCCAAACAGTGTCCCAAGAACACCCTGACCAATGCTCCATTCAAGCCTCAAATCCATTATTTGGAAGCCGGTCCAAGTCAGCACAACGTCACGGGATACTTCATCACATTTCAGCCAACGAAGCCCAAGAAAATCCTGAAGTCGCCATTGGTATGTTCCCTGTTAATAACATACCTGCCGTAATTTTATCTGACTCTGGGCTTCCCACTCTTTTATTTCTCAGAGTTTTGTTGCCCAAAACAAATTTACTTGTTTGCTTTTGGGCAAGAATATGCTGGTGCAAACCCTGTAAGTGCATCTAGTGCCCCTTAGTAATTTTGGTGTATTGAAGACTTATAGGTTAAGGGACTAATGTGTTTATGAGTGTACACAGGTCTATAAGTCTATGAGGAGCTTGATATTTACAGAGAAAGTCGACCCCTAAGAATGAATATCTTCGACTAAAGATTTTGGTATTCCTGAAGACTTTCATGAAGACTTTGAAAGTGAAGAAATTGGTGTGTCCGTGAAGACTTCATATTCATGCGAGGAATATGAAGCTTGAAGACTTTCATTTTCATAGTTTTGTTTTTCTCTTTCTTGAGTCATAGGAAACACCGTACTGTTAACGGGGGTTGAGGAAATACTAAGGAAAAATTTCCATGTGATGCTCAACTCAAAATCCTACACCTACCAATCCCTTCGAGTGAAGCCATTGGAAATCTCATACAGTTCAGTCAATTTCTTCAGTGACAGAGACGAAGTTCTTCTGGTCGC
Source organism: Triticum aestivum (assembly GCF_018294505.1). Taxonomy (NCBI): domain Eukaryota; kingdom Viridiplantae; phylum Streptophyta; class Magnoliopsida; order Poales; family Poaceae; genus Triticum; species Triticum aestivum. The sequence goes on along the minus strand of NC_057795.1, from coordinate 257,600,919 downwards.
TGAGGAATTTGTTCTGACTGAGGAGTTAGGAATTCGCCAGTGCGGATTGCCTACACAATGAGGAACATGATAGCCCTGAGGAATTTGAGAATCAAATTTCTGACCGTTGCTGTGCTACGCGCCAGCTGTCCCAAAATATCTTATCCACATAACGGTCATATCATTGAAGGGCATTTATGTCTTATCATGTCGGGCTGCTCCCTAGGCTATAAATAGCCACCCCCTACAACCACTAGCTGGTTGGCTGCTCCGAGAGAAACTGACACTTGTCATTTGAGAGCAACCCATCCTCCGAGGACTTTGAGTGAAAATCATCGAGTGAGGAAAATCCAAACCCAAACACCCACAAACCCAAAGTGATTGAGCATCACTGAAGAGATTGATCCTGCGTGGATCCGACGCTTGTTACCTTTGAAGACTGTGCTTCTTCCAGATGGTTAGGTGTCATGGTCTAGGGCATCCAAGAGGAATTGTGGATCGCCGAGTGACCAAAGTCTGTGAAGGTTTGGAAGTCACCTGAAGACTTACCACGAGTGATTGGACGAGGTCTGTATGACCTTAGTTCAAGGAGAATACGGTGAGGACTTGGTGTCCTGAGCTGCGTGCTCAGTGATTGGGTGTCCGGGACTGTGTGTCCTCGAGTTTAAATACTCAGCCGCTCCAACCAGACGTACAACTGAGACAGCAGTTGGAACTGGTCTACCAAATCATTGTCTTCACCAACCCTACTGGTTCTATTTCCTCAACTCTTCCATTTCCTCATTACTGTGTTGAGTAGTTGTTCATATTTGTGTTTCAAGACTCTGACTGAAGACTTTCTCAATTTCCTCAGTTCAATTTCTTCAGTCTGTTTGTCTTCATCTTGTGCTATCCTGTGTTTACGCTTTCTGTACTCTGTGTTTGTCTTCATTTCATCATGATGACTGTGTTTGTCTTCTGTTATGCTTACTTCTGAGTACTTATTCCGCTGCTAGTAGTTCTTCGCTAAGGAATTTCCTCACCAGCAAATTCCTCAGTGAAGAATTCATAAAAATCGCCTATTCACCCCCCCTCTAGTCGATATAACGCACTTCAATTGGTATCAGAGCTGGGTACTCCCTTGTTCTGTGTGATTTTGGTTTAACCGCCTGGAGTTTTAGTTATGTCGATCGCAGGTATGATCAAGGTCTCTGCTAGGTGTCCTACCTTCGATGGCACGGACTACCCCTACTGGAAGAATAAGATGTGAATGCATCTTGAAGCAATTGACAACGATCTCTGGTACGTTGTGGAAAATGGTGTTCCCTCAGTCACACCTTCCCTGAATGCTGCTGATGTGAAGAGATTCAAGCAACTCGATTCTCAAGCGAAGAATATCATATGTGGTCATCTGAGTAAAGGGCAGTATGGTAGAGTGAGTGCTTTGGAAACTGCTAAGCTTATCTGGGATAGGCTCTCCAAAGTAAACAAAGGAGTATCAACTCAACGTGATTCTTGTGTTGACGTTCTTCGCAATCTCTTCAACTGCTTCAAAATACTCGACAATGAAAATGTTCAGCAAACCTTCGATCGGCTCACTGATATCTCAAATGAGCTTCAAGCGCTTGGTGCCACTGACATCACCGATCATGAGGTGGTGAAGAAATTGCTGAGATCACTCGATTTGTCATTTAACACTCTGGCACTGATGATTCAAGAGTGTGCTGATTACAAGTCACTAGATCCCGCTGATATCCTCGAGAGGATAAATACTCATGAGTTCTAGCTTGCTGAAAAGAGAGATCTCTATGGTTCAAGCTATGGCAAACCACGTTCCCTGAAGGCCAAGGTAGTGTCTGAATCCGAGTGTGAAGATTCTGGTAGTAGCCTTGGTGACCCTGAAGAATTGAGCCAGGAGCTAGCACTGCTCGTGAAGAAGTTCCAGAAATTATTAAGACGTGGTCGCTTTGGAAAATCTTCAAGGAGCAGTGATTCCTCATCAAGTGACTATAAGAGAAGACTATGCCACAAATGCAAGAAGCCTGATCACTACATTCAAGATTGTCCTTAGTGGGAGAAGGAATTAAAGAAGAAGAAATACAAGGATTACAGTTCTGATGATGCCAAGAAGAAGAAGAAATCTTCAAAGTCCTCATCATCAAAATCCTCGAAGTCTTCATCCCACAAGATGAACAGCTCCAAGAAGGCTCGGGCATTCATTGGCAAGGAGATGGATTCTGAGGTTGAATCTTAGGATAATGAGGAAGAAGAGGAATCTGAGGAGTCTGAGTCAGGTGTGGCGAATCTAGCTCTTGCTACCACATTTGTCAGCAAGTCTATCTTCAACTCTGAAGAAAATGGCAACACCAACAATGCTGATGAAGGCAATGATGACTATGCCCCCACCTATTGCTTCATGGCAAAGGCTGCTAAGGTAACTAAATACCCCTCCTCTGAATCAAGTCAGGATGAATCTGATGAAAATCTTAAGCCTAGCTACTCTAAACTTGCTAAAATTGCTATGAAACAACAAAAGGCTATTGAAAAACTTCAAAACATGCTACACAAAAGTGATGATATGTTGGGTGAAGAAATGGACCGCACTAAAGACTTAACTGAAAATCTTCAGAGACTTCAGTCTAAGTTTGAAAACCTTCAGAGTCATCATAAAACACTCTTAACTGATCATGAGAAGCTTTCTTATGAATTTCTTCAAAGAAAGCAAGATCTTGAGAAGCTAAGAGTGAGTTATGAAGATCTTCAGAAGGAGCGCGATTCATTACTTGCTCAACAAATCAGCGCCACTCAGGAACAATTTGATCCTCCATGCTTGAAGTGCATTGAATGTGAATCTGCTAATTCTTCACCTGAATGTTCAAATGCTTCAAATGTAACAAATTCTTCACTTGCCTCTGCTATCACTAATTCCTCATCTGAGGACATTGCTAGTATCACTGACAATGCAGGGCTGAAGGAATTGTACATGACAGGCATGTACAAAAGCCTCAAAGGGCATCAGACTCTTTGTGATGTGCTTAAAAAGTAGATCCTCAACAGAAACCCTAGGAAAGAGGGTATTGCCTTTGAGAGGAAACTCAATGTCGATGGAACATATTGGAAGCCTGAGCAGTACCCCAAAACCTCATGGGTTGCTGCAAAGGGACCTCCAGTTGATCCATCTAACTTATCTGGCTTCACATGTGAATCTCCTCATTCTTCTGATGAGTCATTTGACTCCAACTATAAACTGTTCAAAAATCAGAATGGTGAAGTATTTGCTAGATATGTTGGCACTAACTGCAGGAACGGTTCCCCTATGAAGAAAATCTGGGTTCCCAAAAGTTGTGTTGAAAGTCTTCAGGTGAATGTCATCATGACACCACCAGCAAAGAACAGGAACCCCAGATCAAACTCTTCATATGGACCAAATTCTTCATATGGATCCAAGTCCTCAAACGGACCAAATTCCTCACATGGATCAAATTCCTCAAAAGGATCAAAGTCCTCATATGAACATCATTATGCTAACAACTTTGTTTCGCAGGGTAGAGCTAAGGACTATGAATATGAGCATTATTCTTCAAATCATTATGTTCATAAGTCCTCGAAGAATTTCTCTGCTTATTCATATGCTTACCCTAACCCCTCTTATGTGAAACGAAATGTTTTGGCATCTTTGCCACCTTTCTCATATGGTGCTCGCAAAGTGATGAACTCTTTGCCACCCCTCCAGATGTGGGTGGTGAAGAAAAAGAACTAATCTCTTATGCAGGGTCAGGTCTCCAGACGTGCTTTAATGTCTGAAGAATTTGCTGGGGGCCTGACAAAATGCCTGAAAGGACGCAGGCTAATCATGATGAAATGAACCTTCATTTCACACGTCCTCAATACTGCTTATCTGTGCTATTGCTTGATGAAATTGAACTGATGATACTGATGTCATATTCTTCACTGACAAAGTATACGAGTTTGTAAGCTGCAATAATTCATCTGCAGGATGATCAACCCAAAGCAAACGAGTGGGTCCTCGACAGTGGTTGTACAAATCACATGACTGGTGACAAGAATCTATTGATGGATGCTCCATTAACACCATCACATCTGAAGCATATCAACTTCGCTGACAAAGGCAAAAGTCAGGTATTGGGCCTAGGTAAGGTTGCGATCTCTAAGGATCGACACATGGACAAAGTCATGCTTGTCGAGTTCTTAGGATACAACCTCATGTCTGTCTCAATGCTTTGTGATCTTGATATGCTTGTTGTCTTTGGCAAGTATCATTGTGTTGTGATTATGGAAGCTGACAATTCCAAAGTCTTCGAAGGCTTTAGGAGAGGAGACTTGTACATTGTTGATTTCTCTACAGGACCACAACCCGCCGTGTGCTTACTTGCAAAAGCTTCAGAAGGCTGGCTATGGCATCGACGACTTGGTCATGCTGGCATGAGGAATCTGCACACGCTCGCGAAGAAGAAGCATGTCATTGGCATTGAGAATGTCAAATTCCTCAAGGATCACCTGTGTGGTGCCTGTGAAGCTAGAAAAATGACCAAGGCCAAGCATCCAGCGAAGACTATCATGACCACCACTCGACCATTTGAATTGCTTCACATGGATCTCTTCGGTCCTAATCATTATTCCGCTGTGACTAATGATGCATCTCTATATGGCTTTGTTATTGTTGATGATTACTCTTGTTACACATGGGTACACATTGTTACTTACAAACATGAAGTGCAGGAAGTCTTCAAACGATTTTCCTCAAGGGCTTCAACCAACTTTGGTGTGAAGATCAAGCACATCAGGAGTGACAATGGAACTTAGTTCAAGAATTTCGGTCTTGATGGCTAGCTTGATGAACTTGGTATTACTCATGAATTATCTGCTCCTTATACTCCTCAGCAAAATGGCATCGTGCAGCGCAAGAACAGAACTCTTGTTCAGATGGCTCGCACTATGCTTGATGAATACAAAACACCTCATCGGTTTTGGATTGATGCAATTGATACCGCGTGCCACATCATCAACAGAGTATATCTTCACAAATTCTTCAAGAAGACTGCCTATGAACTCCTCACTGACAAGAAACCAATTGTGAGTTATTTCAAAGTCTTCGGTGCTAAATGTTGGATTAGAAATCCTCATCACAATGCTAAATTTGCACCAAAAGCACATGAAGGTTTTATGCTTGGTTAAGGAAAGGACTCACACACCTACAGAGGCTTCAACATCGCTCTTCACAAGATTGTTGAAACTATAGATGTGTGGTTCGATGAAACTAATGGCTCACAGAGAGAGCACCTACCTTCTGTGATAGATGAACCAGCACCTGAAGATTCTATCAAGTTCAAGGCTACTGAGGATGTTATTCCTACCAAAGAATCTACTGAAGAATTCATTCCCAACGCGAAGACCGTCCAACTGATGTACCTGAGGAAAATGCTGAAGAAAATGGTGCTGAAGAAAATGCTGATCAAATTCCTCGACGTCAACCCGCTCATCCTCGCGTTGCAAAAGAAGTGCAAGTTGAAAAGATCATCGATGACATTGAAACACCAGGTCCTCTCACACGCTCAAAAGCTTCACATTTATCTAAATTTTGTGGGCACTATGCTTTTGTCTCTATCACAGAGCCCACTAAGGTAGATGAAGCATTTCTGGAGCCTGAGTGGATTCAGGCTATGCAAGAAGAATTACATCAGTTCGAGCTCAATAATGTCTGGGAACTGGTCAAACATACAGATCCTCGCAAGCATAATATCATCGGCACAAAGTGGATCTACCGCAACAAGCAAGATGAAAATGGCCTTGTTGTGAGGAATAAGGCACGACTTGTAGCTCAAGGCTACACATAGGTTGAAGGAATTGATTTCGATGAAACTTTTGCACTTGTTGCTAGACTTGAGGCTATTCGCATATTACTTGCTTATGCTAACCATCATAATATCACTTTATATTAAATGGATGTGAAAAGTGCATTCCTCAATGGTAAGCTTGAGGAAGAAGTATATGTTGCTCAACCCCCAGGTTTTGAAGATCCTAAGAATCCTGACAAAGTCTTCAGACTCAACAAGGCCCTCTATGGCCTCAAGCAGGCCCCTCGGGCGTGGTATGATACTTTGAAGGAATTCTTCGTGAAGAATGGCTTCACACCCGGTTCACTCGACCCTACTCTCTTTACTAAATCTTATGATGGTGAACTGTTTGTGTGCCAAATATACGTTGATGATATTATCTTTGGCTGTACTGACCAACGTTATAGTGATGAATTTGCCTATATGATGAGTGAAGAATATCAAATGTCTATGATGGGAGAGTTGAAATTCTTCTTAGGTCTTCAAATTCGTCAACAGCACAATGGCATATTCATATCTCAGGAGAAATACCTCAAGGATGTTCTGAGGAAATTCGGCATGCAAGATTGCAAAGGAGTCAAAATTCCTATGCCCACAAATGGCCATCTATGCACTGATGAAAATGGTATTGACTTCGATCACAAGGTATACCGCTCCATGATTGGTTCTTTATTGTACTTATGTGCATCTAGGCCAGATATAATGCTTAGTGTTTGCATGTGTGCCCGATTTCAAGCAACACCGAAGGAATCACACCATAAGGCTGTGAAGCATATTCTTCGATATCTATCTCACACACCAACACTAGGACTATGGCACCCCAAGGGCTCTACATTTGATCTCATTGGATATTCTAACTCTGACTATGCTGGTGATCGTGTGGACCGCAAGTCAACATCTGGTACTTGTCATTTCCTCGGACGATCTCTGGTCTGTTGGTCCTCAAAGAAACAGAACTGCGTATCACTGTCTACTGCTGAAGCTGAGTATATTGCTGCTGGTTCTTGCTGTGCTCAATTGTTGTGGATGAAGAAAACTCTCAAGGACTACGGCATCAACATGAAGAATGTGCCTCTCTACTGTGATAATGAGATTGCCATCAAGATTGCTCATAACCCAGTTCACCACTCGAAGACAAAGCACATTCAGATCCGTCATCATTTTCTTCGTGATCATGTGTTGAAGGGCGACATTGCTATTGAACATGTGAAGACTGAAGAATAGCTAGCCGATATCTTCACAAAGCCCTTGGATGAGAAGAGATTTAGCAAGTTGCGGTGTGAGCTAAATATCTTAGAATCTTTGAGTGTTCTTTGAAAAGGACACACATCCTAACACTTATGCAAAATTGATGACTTAGATGTGCAACACATGAAGAAACATTTTTCTTCAATCAATGAAGAATAACACTCTAAGTGTGAAGAAATTAATGAAGAATTTGATTCTCAGAACCCTACGACAATTGTACGCGGTGTCTGAAATCATCATTCTTATACGGTGGGTCACACCACCACCAAAGTTGAAAATCTTCAATTTGAGTTTTTCCTCAGTTTTGAAATTCTTTAGTTTTTCAAATTATTCAAATTGCAAAATCTTCACTGTTTCCGTCGTCTTTCTTCATTGGCTATATATATATATATATATATATATATATATATATATATATATATATATATATATATATATATATGGGTTTATGTCCTCTACAACATTCACTTATGGCTATTTCTTCAAGTTGCATTTTCTGCTAAGTGAATGTGATCGGACCCTTCCCCCTCTATGCTATACTCAACCCAATCTATTCACAAATTCTTCATGTGCATTCTATTTGAAACCCGTTCAAAATCTTCACTGTGTCCTTGTCACCTGAAGAAATTGCGAACGAAACTTTAAAACCTATCTTATCCAAATTTTTCGGTTTTGCCGCTCAAACTGTCCTGTTTCCCACGATAGACTTATCTATTCACCCACGATCTAACACGATCTCCACTATTCAGTACGTGGGTGACACATGTCAAGCGAATGAGAAGGGCCAGGGGCACGTTCGTCCTAAATCTTCGGGCGAACAGTTTTCACTGCGACTATAAATACCCCATCACCCTTCCTCACTTCCTTTACTCTGCTCGACCGCTCTCTCTCTCTCGCTCGAGCTTCTCAAACCCTAGCACCGCCGCTACTCCATTGTCGCTGGTGAGGAAGAGCTTCACTGCCTCGACCTCGTCGCCGTCGTACTCGCGCCGACCGCGGAAATCTTCACTCCGCCACCGCCGTAGTTGTCTTCCTCCGCCAAGTTAGGGCTTGGAAGATCTGAACTGATGAGCTTCAAATCTACTCTTCTCAGTTCGTCGTGTTCTTCAATCAGGGTAATTAAAAGTTACTTTTACTGCCCTCTTTGATTCAATTTTTCTCCACAAAATCTTCAAAGGTGTTTTATTCTTCAAATCCACACACAAAAAAACACCTCACTAGTCATCTGTTCTTGATTCGTTTCCCTATGCTTCAATTTCTTCAAGATTCCTCAATTGTGTGGATCGTATATCTATACAACTCTGGAACCTAAGACAAAGTACGCTTAGTGAAATTCTTCAAGACTCATCTGGTCAAATTCCTCAAACTTGTTCATTTTGAAAACCTTCTGAGAACGCATATGACCTCTTCAAATTCCTCGCAACTATACTCTGTTCACAGGTACTCATGTCCGCTACTGAATCATTAGGTTCTCATCAACTTAACTCATTTGCAATGTTCCTTGAAGAAAAATTGCATACTTCTTCAGAGAATTCGATTGTTCAAATTCCTCATCTGAAGAATATGGCAGAAGGTAAGAAACCACAGAAAGGAGGAAAGAAGCCTGAGGTCATGACTGCTTTTGAGATCCCTGATGACATTTATAAGGACTATTGCACACCTGATGAGGCCAAGTTCGGCAAAGAGAACAAAAATCAGCGCAAGGTGCACATACAGAGGATTGAAATGAGATGGGCAAGAGAATGGAGGGAGTACAGATATGTAACTCCAAAGTATATGAAGAAATTCGCTCTAAATCCTCCATGCCCAAGAGCTCCATTGGCACCTGGTCAAGAAGCTGACCCCACTAGCATCAAGCGTGGTGAGGATTTTCCTGAAGAATGGGCCAGGTGCCAAGCAAAGTTGGCTAGACAAGCCAAAGAAGCAGTGAGGAAATTTAACGAAGACTCTGCTGCTGCTGCTGCCACAAAGGCCTCTGACAAGCCTAGGAAATCTATGGCAAAGAAGCCCGCTCACAAGCCAAGGGCTTAAACAACTGTGCCTCACGGCCAAGTTCCTCAGCAATGCCCTCACGGCCAGAATCTTCAAAGCCCTCACGGCCAATTTCTTCAAAGCCCTCACGGCTAATTCCTCACGCTGCTCCAGCTCCTCCAAAGTCCTCAGTTGCTCCGGCAAAGTCCTCAACACCTATTCACTTGGCCACATGCCAAAGGACTACATGCATCTCCATTGCCTCTCGTGTCTCAGCAAGTTCCTCAGATGCACCAAATTCTTCATTAGGCCCCACTCTGCTGAAGACAAAGGCCACTGCTGGATGAGGTCCTCGGCCTAGTCCGAAGAGGAAACAAGTTGCCTTCCATGTGCCATCTGACGATGAAGCTGATGATGAAGAACTTGCAGATATCATCAGAGACAGGCAGGAAAGGGCCGCTAGAGCCAAAGGCACAAATGTGCCACTGCTTTTGGATCCTAAGGTGATCCTCGACTACATTGATCTCTGGCACAAGGACCCAAACACTCCTATGCCTGATTTTCATCTGACACCTGGGCAAAGTCACGTGCTGACCCACTTCATCAATGAAGAAAAATGGAAATTTGAGAAGGCCATGCAGATCAAGAAGGCTCAGTTCAGGAAAGAGAAGTTCCTGAAGAACAATGTTGTCAAAATGACACCTGATGAACTCCTCAAGATCAAGTCTGAGATCAAAACCCTCAGTGCTAACTTCAATTCCTATTATGCTGATTGGCAAGGAGCCAAAGTCAGGTTTGTTAAACTGACTGAGAAGTTCACCAACATTGCAGCCCCATCACAACAAGAAATTCCTCAAGCTGGAGCCTCTGTTCAGCAAACTGAAGAACATGCCAGCACTGCTGATGATTTTCAGCCTGCTGAAGAACATGCTAGTTCCAGGGCTGATGACTCCATAACAGCTGCTGAAGAAACTGCTAGGGCATCCACTAGTGGTGTGCTGAAGAAAATGAAGAAGTCAGGGCAACTGCATCAGTTGCGCCTGAGGAAATTCAACCAGATTCCTCAGCTCCTTCTGCGCCTACACCAACTCCTACCCTTCCATCTGCATCAGATGTGAGGAAGACCAAGGCTACAGAGAAAGCTGCAGTGAACAAAAGGAAAGCATCATCTGCTTCAGATTCTTCAGTTCCGAAGAAAATGAAGACTATGACCAGCTCATTTGAAAACCCTATTGATGTTGTTCCGATTTCCACCATGCCATCAAAGGAGCTTGTCCCTTATGGTGAAGAATATGTGATCCCTAGCGGATCTGATGAAGAACATCATTCTGCTGCTTCGTTAGAGTAGATTGATGAAGAAATTGAAGTGGATGCGATCCCTTCAACTCCTACTGCTTCCTCGCCCATGCCTCAGTTCACAGCTGAAGAGGCTGGCGTTGAAGAACTTGAAGATGAAGACATGGACATTGGATGCACCACGCCTGTGATGAATGATGACTTTTGGGAAAGTCAGCATCCCAATTCTCCACACTTCACCCCACTACAGCAAATACCTCAGTCCCCTGCACCAACTGTTCAAATGGGCTCTGAAGAAACTCATCCCACCTCATCTGTGCATGAAGAAATTCCAGCTACTAGCACTGAAGAAACTGCTGCTGCTGATACCTTGAACATACAGTTTGCCACTGAAGAGGAACCAGGAATTGCTCAGCCTGAAGAACCTGAGATTGTGATTCCTGAGGTTGTGATGCAACTCAATGACACTCCTGTACCCAAGCCAAAGGATCCATTCTCAAAGAAGCAAAAGTTCAAGGCTACTGATTTCTTCAATGAGCATGTGTTCTTCACTGACTATAATCCATATGATTCTACTCGCATAAGGAAGAGGCATTTCTAGACTGCTAGTCAAGCAAATTTTTATTCCTCAGTGCTATTCGATAAAGACAAAGTCTTCGAGCATGCACACATTCCTCACGTGGACATGGAATCTCTGCTGTGCTTCAAGCTAGTCCTCAGTATTCTTCACGATAATGGATTAATGAATTTCAGCACTGACATCTGTGATTTGAATGAACAACTCATTCTTCAATTCTATGCGACGCTGCACATCACAGGAAATTCTGAAGATGTGAACACTTGGGTGCTAGACTGGATGTCTGAAAATACTCACTACAAGGCACTAGCAACTAAATTGCTTCGTGTCCCCCCACTCAGTCCTCCCCTTGATGGTGCTCGTTGCATCTACAATGAACCTGAGCTTACAAATCATTACATGCAAGTGCTGATGAAGCCTTTGAAGCCAGTGCAGGCCCCACGAACCAAATTCCTCGTCAAGGAATTGTTGTATGTGCCATGGACTATCTATCGCATTCTGACGAAGACAATGAGTCATATCAAAGGCCACGACTCAAATGATGAAGAAGTCGTTGGCATCATGAAGAATATGCTTTTCAATATCTTTCATGGTGTTCCCGTCAACTTCCATGATTTCTTCATGAGGACTCTGGCCAATATTGCTATGTCACCAGTTGAGCTGAAGCCTTATGCACCATGGATTATGAAATTCATCAGGACAAGGTCTTCACTCAATTATAAGGCTGCTACTCTGAACCATGGCAGTTTCTTGCCTCCAATTGAAGTCCTCATACGGACATATTCCTCAGCTGATGACAAAGGCAAGGCAACTGCTGTGATAGATGAAGGCACTGTCCATTGGATGGTCAATTTCACAGGGCTGCATCTTACTCCACCAATGATGACTCTGCCACACATGATTCTGCCGCCAACACCTCTGCCAAGCAAATTCGTCAAGCCACAGCACCGAGGGTGATGACTGATCGTGAGTTACTCCTCAGTCTTCATCAGAAAGTTGATCGCAATCATAAATGGGTCAAGCGTCAGTTTGGTTCAATTCTTCACAACATGACCACAACACACAATGAAGTGAAGAAAAACCAATACTACCTCCATGAAACCTTCAGCCGTACCTGGGCTGTTCTATCTCATATCTACAACGCAGAAGATCTGAAGAGCATGGGTCTCAAGAAAGAATTTGACTGGTCTGCAGCTCCACCGAAGAAATTCAAGAAGGTCAAGGTTCCTTCCTTGGAAGCCAGCTCCTATTCTTCATCGCGCGCTACTGATGAAAATGAAGACTTGGACGACACTACGGCATGCCCTACTACGACAACCAACCCCGACAATGCTGGCGCTCCTCCATCAACTTGATAATCCTCAGGGGCGTTAGTCCTCAGTTTCGATCCTTTTGGTCATTCGATGACAAAGGGGGAGAAATCTGAGTTAGTCTTCAAGTGGGTCTATTATATGGGCTTTTTTTGTTAAGTTACAACTCTCGCTCTTCTGAAACTTTTATTGGATCGAGTTGTAATCTTAAACCCGATGATGCTATGATACTTTTGATGCACTGTGCTCTGTTTTTGCATGCTTATTCCTCGTTAATATTATTGCTCGCGTGCTGAATCTCTTCAGGAACCATATTTCATCATGCATTTCAAATTATTCATATTATATGTCAAATGCATGTATGAATTACAAGATATAGGGGGAGATCTCCATGATTCAACTCTTCAAGTGTGCATTGCTTCAAAAGCAAATTCCTCACTATGCACATCTTCAGGGGGAGTTCTTCTATATCTTGCAATCAAATTCCTCAATATCAGTACTTACACTTCATATGTTTATCCCCATTGAAAACTTAACCTATATTGTCATCAATCACCAAAAAGGGAGAGATTGTAAGTGCATCTAGTTCCCCTTAGTGATTTTGGTGTATTGAAGACTTATAGGTTAAGGGACTAATGTGTTTATGAGTGTACACATGTCTATAAGTCTATGAGGAGTTTGATATTTACAGAGAAAGTCGACCCCTAAAAATGAATATCTTCGACTGAAGATTTTGGTATTCCTGAAGACTTTCATGAAGACTTTGAAAGTGAAGAAATTGGTGTGTCCGTGAAGACTTGATATTCATGCAAGGAATATGAAGCTTGAAGACTTTCGTTTTCATAGTTTTGTTTTTCTCTTTCTTGAGTCATAGGAAACACCGTACTATTAAATGGGGTCGAGGAAATACTAAGGAAAAATTTCCATGTGATGCTCAACTCAAAATCCTACACCTACCAATCCCTTCGAGTGAAGCCATTGGAAATCTCATACAGTTCAGTCAATTTCTTCAGTGACAGAGATGAAGTTCTTCTGGTCGCTGAGGAATTTGTTCTGACTGAGGAGTTAGGAATTCGCCAGTGCGGATTGCCTACACAGTGAGGAACATGATAGCCCTAAGGAATTTGCGAATCAAATTTCCGACCGTTGCTGTGCTACATGCCAGCTGTCCCAAAATATCTTATCCACATAATGGTCATATCATTGAAGGGCATTTATGTCTTATCATGCCGGGCTGCTCCCTAGGCTATAAATAGCCGCCCCCTACAACCACTAGCTGGTTGGCTGCTCCGAGAGAAACTGACACTTGTCATTTGAGAGCAACCCATCCTCCGAGGACTTTGAGTGAAAATCATCGAGTGAGGAAAATCCAAACCCAAACACCCACAAACCCAAAGTTATTGAGCATGACTGAAGAGATTGATCCTGCGTGGATTCGACGCTTGTTACCTTTGAAGACTGTGCTTCTTCCAGATGGTTAGGCGTCATGGTCTAGAGCATCCAAGAGGAATTGTGGATCGCCGAGTGACCAAAGTCTGTGAAGGTTTGGAAGTCGCCTGAAGACTTACCACGAGTGATTGGACGAGGTCCGTGTGATCTTAGTTCAAGGAGAATACGGTGAGGACTTGGTGTCCTGAGCTGCATGCTCAGTGACTGGGTGTCCGGGACTGTGTGTCCTCGAGTTTAAATACTCAGTCGCTCCAACCAGACGTACAACTGAGACAGCAGTTGGAACTGGTCTACCAAATCATTATACTTTACCAACCCTACTGGTTCTATTTCCTCAACTCTTCGATTTCCTCATTACTGTGTTGAGTAGTTGTTCATATCTGTGTTTGAAGACTCTGACTGAAGACTTTCTCAATTTCCTCACTTCAATTTCTTCAGTCTGTTTGTCTTCATCTTGTGCTATCCTGTGTTTACGCTTTCTGTACTCTGTGTTTGTCTTCATTTCATCATGATGACTGTGTATGTCTTCTGTTATGCTTACTTCTGAGTACTTATTCCGCTGCTAGTAGTTCTTCGCTAAGGAATTTCCTCACTAGCAAATTTCTCAGTGAAGAATTCATAAAAATCGCCTATTCACCCCCCCTCTAGTCGATATAACGCACTTTCAAACCCCAGGATCTATTATTCAAAGCAATCTTGTCTGCCGCAATCTGATAGTCAGGATCAACGAAATCCGTTTTCTAACGTCTTTGATACTGATTGAGTCTGAAAAATTGGATGCTATCTTGGGTATGAATTGGCTGACTCAGTACCAAGTATGTATAAATTGTGCGACCCGGCAAGTCAATTTGACCGGACAAGATGGACAAGATACCAAGTTTATTTCTCGTAGAAGCATACCCTCCAAGGAAATGGTTTTCACAGCAATAGCAGAAATGGAATTAATCCCAGTGGTCAGTGAGTTTCCCGATGTATTCCCAGAAGAACTGCCAGGCATGCCACCTGACCGAGAGCTTGAGTTTGCAATAGAACTTGTGCCCGGAACCACACCAATACATAAGAAATATTATCTAATGCCATCATTCGAGTTGGTGGAGCTAAAGAAACAGCTTGATGAAATGCTCCAAAAAGGATGTATCCGCCCCAGTTCCTCACCATGGGGATCACCCGCTATTTTTGTGGACAAGAAAGATGGCAGCCTTCGTATGTGTGTGGATTACCGATAGTCGAATGATGTCACGATCAAGAACAAATACCCTCTGCCAGGAATTGATGATTTGTTTGATCGACTCAGTGGAGCCATGGTATTCTCAAAGATTGATTTGAGGACTGGATATTACTAGCTCAAAATTAAAAAGGAGGATATTCCCAAGACCGCGTTCAGCACTCGCTACGGTCTTTATGAATATACCGTCATGTCCTTCGAACTCACCAACGCCCCCGCCTTCTTCATGCACATGATGAACAAAGTGTTCATGGATTTCCTTGATAAGTCCATGGTCATCTTCATCGATGATATACTTATTTACTCAAGAAATGAAGAAGAGCATAAAGGACACCTCCGCGAAGTGCTACAATGACTCCGTGAGCACCAGTTGTACGCCAAGTTCAGTAAATGCGAGTTTTTGCTCAAGCAAGTTGGATTCCTCGGGCATATACTATCCGCTGAAGGAATAGCCGTGGACCCAAGCAAAGTAAAAGACGTGCTCGACTGGTTGCCACCCGCCACCGTGTCTCAGATCCGGAGTTTTCTTGGATTAGCCGGATATTACCGTCGGTTTATTGAAGGGTTCTCCAAGATTGCTAAGCCCATAACAGAGTTGCTTAAAAAGGATAAGAAGTTTGAATGGACATCAGACTACGAGGAAAGTTTCACCGAGTTAAAGAAGCGCTTAACAACTGCGCCGGTATTAACACTTCCAGATATCTACCGCAGCTTTGACGTATATTGCAACGCTTCCCGGCAAGGACTTGGGTGCGTGCTTATGCAAGATGGCAAGGTAGTAGCCTACGCCTCACGGTAGCTACGACCCCATGAAGGCAATTACCCCACTCATGATTTGGAATTGGCCGCGGTAGTTCATGCTTTAAAAGTTTGGAGACACTACCTCATTGGAAAAAGGTGCCAATTTTTTACCGACCACAAAAGTCTCAAATACATATTTACTCAGCCAGATTTAAATCTCCGTCAGCGAAGATGGTTGGAGTTGGTCAAGGATTATGATCTCAGAATAAATTACCATCCGGGTAAGGTCAACATGGTTGCTGATGCACTCAGTCGAAAGTCCGTCAGTTTAAACGTCATGCTGGAATCTTTGCCATCCGAGCTCAAAGAAGAAATTGCTCAGCTCAACCTGGTCATTGTTGGGGCTGGTCTTGCCAATATTTTGAGGGTCACTCCTACCCTGGAGGAAGAAGTCCGCAAGGCCCAGCCAGGCGATGCCAAACTGCAGAAACGCATCAAGTCATCCGATTTCTCGAAGGATCAGTACGGTACCCTCCGATTCACGGGAAGGATTTGTGTGCCTTATCAAGCTGACCTAAAGCAGAAAATTTTGTCAGAAGCCCATGAGTCCTCGTATTCAATCCACCCTGGAGGCACAAAAATGTATGAAGACCTCCGACAAATATTCTGGTGGGATGGAATGAAGAAAGACTTTGCTTATTTCCTGGCCTGTTGCGACATATGCAACAAAGTTAAGGCGAAATATCAGAAACCAGCCGGACTTCTCCAACCACTGCCCGTGTCACAATGGAAATGGGACGATGTCTGTATGGATTTCATCACAGGATTACCTAGGACCCGACGAGGCAATAATGCGATCTGGGTCATAGTGGATACATTAACCAAGGTGGCTCACTTCCTCCCAGTCAAAACCTCATACCGAGCAGATGAGCTTGCCCGACTGTATGTATCCAGGATTGTTAGTCTACATGGAGTTCGCAGGACTATCACTACTGAATGAGGTTCGCTTTTCACCTCTGCTTTCTGGACCCGTCTCCATCAAGCCCTTGGGACGGAATTAAATACAGCACCCCATATCATCCTTAGACAGATGGGCAAACGGAAAGAGTAAATCAAATACTCGAAGATATGCTCCGAGCCTGTGTATTAGCCCAAGGACCACAATGGGAAGATTGCTTGCCGTACACTGAGTTCTCGTATAACAATGTATTCCAGACCAGTTTAAAGATGTCACCTTATGAAGCTTTGTATGGCCGTAAGTGCCACACTCCATTAAATTGGTCTCAAATCGGAGACAGCCGCATTTTCGGAACGGATCTCATGCTGGAACACGAAAAGCAAGTCAAGGAGATCCGAGACAGGTTACAGCTGGCCCAATCGCGACAGAAAAGTTATTATGATGCAAAGCACCGGCAGATCAGTTTTGAACCGGGAGAGCATGTCTACCTTCGAGTCACACTCATGAAGGGAGTAAGAAGGTTCCAAACCCGTGGAAAATTGGCACCCAGGTTTATTGGACCATTTCCTGTCATGACCCGAGTGGGTGCTGTGGCATATCAGTTGGAGCTGCCTCCGGAACTGTCTGACATGCACAACGTGTTCCATGTTTCACAACTGCGATGGTGCATCTCACCACCCGAGGAAAAGACCAATTTGGCAGACATAGAGCTGGCAAAGGATTTGACCTACGAAGAGAGGCCAATGAAAATTTTGGATCAGATGGAAAGAGTCACTCGCAGTAAGTCACGAAAATTTTATAAGGTTCAATGGATGCATCATACCGAGTCAGAATCAACCTGGGAATCAGAAGAATTTCTAAGGGCATGTTATCCAGAATGGTTTTCCCAAGCAACCGAATCTCGAGGACGAGATTCATTCTAAGTGGGGGAGGTTTGTCACAGCCTGGTTTTTGCCCTCTTTTATTTGCCTGACTTTCATCTGAGTTGGTTTTGAATTTGGAGTTATGAATCATTCCATTTGGACTTGACCACTTGGGTATCCCTTGATTTTCACCAAAGTGCCCCCTCTCCTCTTCTAATCCATCATTTCACTCCTGGCCAACCCAATAAAATTGTTTGGAATATTTTTATTAAATGAAAAATATTCATTTTGCCTCTTAAACCCTAGCTAAACACTTTGACCTCCAAAGCAACCCTCATTTCTGTTGCCCTAAAAATCTTGAGAAAAATCCTAAATATTCTTTGTACCCTAGGGCACATTTCTGAGCAAAAATATTTCACCACTTTTTGGAGTATATTTGCTACAGAAAATATTTTCACTTCTGGGCTGAAATGGTAGTTTCTACAGCAACTACCTTTTTACTAGCTCCATTGTAGTTGGTTTTCCCTGTGCTTATTCACCTTAGTAAGAGTGAGTAAAACCCCAAAGATCAGCCCTTGAAACCCTGTGGTTTGACCATAGTAACTGTTCAAAGTTTCTGTCCACTAACTAAACATCTTCACCATTTCACTTCTATCGCACCTGGAAACAAACCGAGCCGTGGTAACACCCAAAGTTACTAAGGACTACACGCCAGACATCACGGTTAGGTCAAATCTGACCTGATGTCACGGTTCACGCGGGGTGACCGTGTTCGTCCGAGGGTGCTGGCATGCCAAACGCGCGCTCTGCGCGTCGCCAATGCGTCTGTGGCGTGCGTGCACGCTGCTTGGCCAGCTTGGGCGTGTCCCCCCGCACCACCATCCTCGTCTCCACCTCCTTTACTCCTCCCTGCCGCTCGCCGACGCCGAAGCTCGCCGCAGCGAGCCCGCGCACTGTGTTCGTCCCTTTCCTCTACGCTCCTGTGCTCGTCCGCGTCCGTGCACAGCTCCTGCATGACCTCGTCGCCTTCCCCCCCTCTCTCTGGAACCATTCATCACCGGGCCAGCGACAGCTGTTCTCCGGTGGATCCCGAGCCCTCCTCGCCGCCCAGCCTAAAAATAACCCCCTCCACAGCCTCCTGGAGCAGCGCACCTCACCAGCACTCCCTCCTATAGCCACTAGAAGCCGCAGCCCGGTCGGGCAGGCTGTGAGCTGGCGTCCCCGAGCCGAGCTCGCCGGCGATCCCCTCTGGATTGACCCCACAGCTCCGTCCACTCCCAAGCCGAGGCGACCCTGCCAGGGCCTCCGCCTCTCCTCCGTGAAGCTAATGCGGCAAGCCCCTAGCCGCCGTCTTCCTCATCTCTGGCGACCACCGTGTTCTGCCTTCGCTTGCAAGGAAGAATCCGACGCTGTTCGGTCACCGTTTGCCACGCCATGGGTATGGGCAGGTGCGCAAGAGCCTTCTCCGTCGATCCCTCCCTCTCGTTTCCCTCCAAGATGCCTCAACGCCGGCGTAAGCTCCGGCGAAGCGCCGCGCCTCTCTGTTTTCTTTCCCCCTCCCTCCGGCCTGACTAGTGGGGCCCGCTAGTCAGCCACTCATAACGCGCGTGAAGCGGTATGAGTGGCGGCGCCCTGGGAAAATACGCCATCGACGTCACTCCCTCTCTGTTTTTCTTTTTCAAATTTATTTAAATTCAAGTAGCATTCAAACAGCCATAACTTTTATTCTGCAAGTCCAAATGCAATGATTCTTTTTGCATTGTGTTCTTTGTCCAAAAATCTAACAGCTCCCAAAAGATAGGATTTTTCCTTGCTGTATAGATTTTCTGGCAATTTTCAGAAGGTTTCTTGATATTTTCAATTGTGGTTTTTGAATGTTTTTCAAAGGAACCAGCTTCTCTTGAGGATCACCAGCAGCCTTTTGAACCTCATCAGTACTAAGGCAAGCAACTGTAACATCTTCATGGTGCCACTTCAATATTTTTGATTTTCATACTTGAACCTATGAATATTGATGCATTTAAAATAGTTAAATAATAAATATATTCTGTTATATGCTTGTTATGTTAAAATGCTTGAACTTCAGTATGTTTGAAGTAAATATTGTTGTTAAGATTATGAGGACTTAGTTGCAAGAGTTAAATAAATAATATGGTCATAGAATTGGATGAGTAGTTTACATATTATTTTGCATGAGGTATAATGATGGTTATTGCTAGAAATAGTTCTGGTACAAGCAAAGAGAGATTTTAGCCAGTATAGTAGCATGAGTTTATGAAGGCTCCGTGGGAGCGTAGTTGGTGCAGTTTTGCACGGTTATGTGATGCATATGTTAAGTGATGCATGGTATGGCAATATGACACCGGTTATTTCATTTTCACATTAAGTTGAACCTGATTAATAATTCAACTTGAACATGTTGTTGACCAGGTCGTGGTGACGCTGAAACAAGTCTTTCCCAGTGCAACCACACTTGCCGGTATGGGACGGCCTTAATGCATTTCATTGTTGTGCCTCTGGTCGGTACCTCAATTTAGGGAGGGTTATGGGCGTGTTGTACCCTGGCCCGGTAGGCAAGCATAACCTTGTGAGCCCGTTGTTAAGTTAAGTTTGGTACCGGATCCCAGTGTGGATCGTGGCCACGATGGTGGTCGAGGTGTCTGGAGGTAGACATGGGGCCACCCAGGACTAGCCCAGTGGGGTCTGAGTCGGAGGGGCCGGGAGAGTGTCATGACAGTGATATGGTTTCGTCGGAACGCTGTTGGTCCACTCGGGTGGGAGAGTGAGGACATGGGTTCCATAGTGTGGGTACAGTGTACTAACCTCTGCAGAGTGTTTTTAATCTATCGATAGCCAAGTCCACGGATACGGACATGCTCGAAAGTGAGGTGCACCATGGGTCAACACTTAATAAATATGCACACTAATTGCACCTAGGATGACAGTGAGGTCATCGTGTTGAGTTGGACATGAGTTGTCGGGTTGTGATCACCGTAAGGATCACGGGCCACGAGTTGGTCGGGTTGTGATCGCCGTAGGGATCACGGGACACGAGTTGGTCGGGTTGTGATCGCCATAAGGATCACGGGCCACGAGTTGGTCGGGTTGTGATCGCCTTAAGGATCACGGGCCACGAGATGGTCGGGTTGTGATCGACGTAAGGATCACGAGTATGTGTTGGTAATATTATGTTTGTTGGTCACACCGGGTAAGCAAGTCAGGAGAATGAGTATGTTTTGAGCAC
This sequence comes from Triticum aestivum, assembly GCF_018294505.1. NCBI lineage: Eukaryota > Viridiplantae > Streptophyta > Magnoliopsida > Poales > Poaceae > Triticum > Triticum aestivum. Next base: position 257,580,224 of record NC_057795.1, on the reverse strand, counting down.
TGTCACAGCATGTTGGTTATATAGTCGCATTGTTGATTAAATTGGATAAATATCATAATATTGTCTGTCATCTTGTTTATGTTTATTGTGAGCTTGCTAGTACATTCAATGTACTTACCTGGCGTGTCATGCCAGATTTCAGGAAAGTCCCGTTGGAAAGGAGTGCTGTCCGAGTCTAGACCGTGTCCACGTCGGTGTCCTTGTGCTATGGAGTCCCGCTACGACATTGTTCCGCTGCCGAGTAGTTGTCATGATCGAGGCCCCTTTATGTTCACTAAATAATGTACATATTTTTCAGCCGCACCGTGTGTGCTGCTTGGCCTCGCTAATTGTTGTAATATGAACTATGCTCCGCTAGCATGAATAAAGCGGTTGTTTTCTGTACCGTGTTGTTGTGTGTTGCCAGAAGACAAGGTGTCTGGGCTGGCAATGCCAGGTAAACCGGTCGCTCTGAGCCGGGGTGTCACAAATCCTTTCCGGGTACGGCGCCTCAAGATAGGCAAATAACGTGAGGTAAAAGTGGTAGATAGGATAAATAGATCGCAGAACAAATAAATTGCAGCAAGGTGTTTTTGTATTTTTGGTTTAATAGATCTGAAAATAAATGCAAAGGAACATAAATCGCAAAGGCAAATATGATGATAAGAGACCCGGGGGGCGTAGGTTTCACTAGTGGCTTCTCTCGAGAAAAATAGCAAATGGTGGGAAAACAATTACTATTGGCAATTCATAGAACTTCAAATATTCATGATGATATCCAGACAACGATCATTATGTAGGCATCACGTCCAAGATTAGTAGACTGACTCCTGCCTGCATCTACCACTATTACTCCACACATCAACCGCTATCCAACATGCATCTAGTGTATTAAGTTCATGGGAAAACGGAGTAATTCAATAAGAACGATGACATGATGTAGACGAGATCTGTTTATCTATTGCAGAGATATAGATCTCATCTTGTTATCCTTAGTAGCAATGATACATACGTGTCGGTTCCCCTTCTATCACTGGGATCAACCACCGTAAGATCGAACCCACTACGAAGCACCTCTTCCAATTGCAAGATAAATAGATCAAGTTGGCCAAGCAAAACCCAAATATCAGAGAAGAAATACGAGGCTATAAGCAATCATGCATATAAGAGATCAAAGAAGACTCAAATAACTTTCATGGATAAAAACATAGATCTGATCATAAACTCAAAGTTCATCGGATCCCAACAAACACACCACCAAAAGACTTACATCATATGGATCTCCAAGAGACCATTGTATTGATAATCAAGAGAGAGAGAGGAAGCCATCTAGCTACTAACTACGAACCCGTAGGTCTACAAAGAACTACTCATGCATCATCGGAGAGCCACCAATGGAAGTGGTGAACCCCTCCATGACGGTGTCTAGATTGGATCTGGTGGTTCTGGACTCTGCGGCGCCTAGAATTGATTTTCGTCGACTCCCCTAGGGTGTCCGGAATATTGGGGTATTTATAGAGCAACGAGGCGGTTTAGGGGGCGCTCGAGGTGGGCACAATCCACCAGGGCGCGCCTGGGCCTCCTAGCGCGTCCTGGTGGGTGCTGCTCCCCTCGAGCCACCCCCAGATGCTTCATTGGCCCACTGGATGTCTTCTAGCCAAAAAAATCCTCCAGGAGTTCCGTTGCATTTGGAATCCATTTGATATTGTTTTCCTGTGATGTGAAAAACATGCAGAAAACAGCAATTAGCACTGGGCACTATGTCAATAAGCTAGAACCAAAAAATGGTATAAAATGACTATAAAATGATTATAAAACATACAAAAATGATATTATAACAGCATGGAACAATCAAAAATTATAGATACGTTGGACACGTATCAGCACCTGGCCTTGATCGTCATGGCGAATGTCATTTCAGCCTCGTGAGGCAAGGTCTTGCATAGGAATCTCCGCTCCGCTCAGGAGGCCGCCTAAGGAGGCTGCTTCCTCGGGAGGTCTTGATGTTGTTCGCCTTGCCAGGCTTGGCCCCTCACGAGGGTCTTGTCTTGCCGTAATCGAAGCAGGGTCGTACCAGGCCATCGATGAAGCCATGTTGTGGGCCGCAGGCAGGCAGGGTTGGGTACCCTAGTTCCGAGAATGCCGACAGAAGCCCCCGGGCCCAAGGTGCGCTCGCACTTACCTTCGAGGCGAAGCCAAAGGGCAAGTGTGGAATGCCGCGGGCCACAGTCGTCTGCGGACCATGACAACGCGTGGCGCTTGATGGGATGTGGGCGTCTTCGCTTCCCCACGTCACACCGACAACCGTTTGACCTCACAATGCATGCTGCATGCAAAGAGAATCATCATTACTGGGGATCGTGGGAGGCCGATGATTTACCTTCTCCTAGCTATAAATGCGGAAGCGTGGGGAGCCCCCTGCTCATCTCCGTCTTCTTGCTCCTTGCTCCTCCTTCTTCTTGCCCTGCTATCTTGCTAGAGCACCCATGGCACCGTTGAGGAGGCTCTCGGCCGCCGAGAAGGGAAAGGCCCCTAAGGAGGGGCCTAACTCACCCCCGCCCAATAGAGGCCGCGGCTGTCCCTGCAAGTACACGACGACGCTGGCAGCGGCTCCTCGCGGACGCGGGCGCCCGCTTTCTAAGGTTGTTACTGCCTCCGACGGCCTTGTGGGTGCGTCTTCTTGCGGTGAAGGCCGTCGCGGTCAAGGAAGCTGCCGTGAGGAAGTGAGGCACGCAGTGGCCATTTGGCCACCACAGCGGTGATCCCACTCAGCCGAGTCTCCCCCGGAGTTCGTGGTGTGGGCGGAGAACCCTGCTTCCGCCTGGCTCCAGCTCCCACCCTTCTTTGTGGATCCGCTGCCGACCGGGGGGCCTGGTGGCTTCTGGCTCTAGGCCGACCACTTCTGCAGCAAGGCCTCATGGGTGGGAGCCGAGGTCATAGCCGCCGACAACATGCTCCTAATCCACGGATGGCAGACATTTGCACGGGCGCGAGACCTGCGCAGGAGGTGCACCCTCCATTTCAGGTATGACGGCGTCGCAACCCTCAACATGAGGATCTTCTGGGAAGATGGCCCGCGCATAGGGTGCTTCTCGTAGAGCGACAGCGACGACGACGGTGATGATGACGATGGACGGAGGGGTGGCGTCCTTGCCGGTGATGACCTCGCCCTTGGCAACGGTCGCGCCGCCTCTAGTAGTGGCGGCTTCTCCTGCAGGGAGAGCTCCAGCAGCGACGACTCTGATGAGGCGCCACGTCGCCGAGACCGGATTGGGAGGGGAGACGAGTCGCGTTGCTGCCACGTGCTAGTGAAGCGGGAGGAGGGCTCTGAGTGAGCCCAGGTACTGCCGGAGCCAGACCTCAGGAGCTTTCGTTGACGCGTGCCTGCATTTTTTCTTCCTTTCTTTTGTTGCAAAAAAGAAGAAGTAGGAGGCCCTACGAAGGCGTGTAATAGACTATGTCGCTTGCGCCGTTATGTTATTATCTGATGCTTCCTCATGAGGCTTGTGTTGCTATTGACTGCAGTTGAGGTAATTTATCTTATAGTTCCTGACGGTGAATTTTGACACCACGGAAGCGCTCCTTGCTGAGGGATGCCCTCGTGGTCGCCAGGCTTCAAGAGGGGGGGGGCTCATTGTTGTGGGACTATGAGGCCCCGGGGGCGCAGTGCCTACGAGCTCGTCCGAGAGCGTCGCGCAAGGACAAGTATGCCAGAGGACTAGGGACTGGGGCTTTGGTGAGGTGTGCTTGTGGGCGAGCCCGAAGTGCGCACACCTGCCCAGCCCCCGCGCGCGTGACGCAGGAGGAGGAGCGATGGGCAACTGCCACTCCTCCTGAGGTCTCCCGAGACAAGGTCTGAGAGAAACGAGCAAGGCAAGAAGAAAAAATTCCCAACCCCAAGAAAGAGACCTAAAACTCCAAATTCTATTCAAGAAGTCGCAAATCAGATATAGAAAGCAAGCAAAAGAACAGCCGTGTTTGGCACCTATACTAGTCTTCCCACCAGCGTGGAGCTAAGTGCTGCCACTAGGATGTGGGAGGGAGCCCCCGTGAGGCCCGAGGGCAGCGCTCAGGAGTCTTCGAGGCGTGTACAGCCCCACTCATTACTACGTGAGAGTGTCACGAGCGGAGACCTTCATAGGCGCGGTGCCTTCTTAACTGGTAGAACTTCTGGAGGTGCTGGATGTTCCAGGCATTCTGTATGGGGACCCCGTCCTGCGTCTCCAGGCGCGCGGCGCCAGGCCTGGAGAAACGAGCGATCCTGAACGGGCCCTCCACATGGGGGAGAGCTTGTGAAGCCCTTCCCTGGAGAGCACCTACCTAAGGACGAGGTCACCCACCTCGAGGGTCTTGGAATGGATGTTGCGACAGTGTAGCACCGCAGTGCCTGCTGGTACCTCGCAGCTCAGAGCAAGGCCTGGCGACGGAGTTCCTCCCCCAACATGAGGTCCATCTCCAGAGTGGTGTCCTGACATGCCTTGTCGAATGCCAGGACCCACAGGGAGCAAGGCCTGACCTCGTGAGGGAGGACCGCCTCGGCACTGTAGACGAGGAAGAACGGGGTCTTGCCTATAGGCTTGGTCGCGGTGGTGCGGATGGACCACAACACGGACGGAAGCTCGTCGAGCCAGCCCCTGCTGCAAGCCTCAAGCTTCTTCTTGAAGCACCTTGCCTTGAGGCCCCTCAGGACCTCCGCGCTAGCGTGCTTGGCCTGGCCATTGCTCCGTGGGTGCACTACCGAAGCATAGCATATATGCGTCCCAAGGTTAGCACAATATGTTTTACAGAGGTTGCTCGTGAACTGGGAGCCGTTGTTGGTGATGATGCAATTGGGCACCTGCTCGGCATCTTTTTCCTTCTTTGGCAGGGTACCCTGAAGAAGGTACGCCTTGAAGTCCTCGGTCCAGCACCCCTCTTGAGGCTTGAGTGCGAGGAGCAGGCGGGCCCTTGAGGCTGGGCCATAGGCTGGGGCGCCCGTGGTGGGTGCCGCAGGTAGTTCCTCCCGAGGCGGTGCTAATGTCAGCTAGAACTATGTCGGTATTACCCAAAGAGGAAGGGATGGTGCAGTATAGCGACGGTAGGTATTTCCATCAGTGATGAGACCAAGGTTATCGAACCAGTAGGAGAACCCCCTCGCACCACGTAAATAGCACCTGCACACAAATAACAAATACTCGCAACCGACGTGTTAAAGGGGTTGTTAATCCCTTCCGGATATGGCGCCTCAAGATAGGCAAATAACGTGAGGTAAAAGTGGTAGATAGGATAAAAACATCGCTGAACAAATAAATTGCAGCAAGGCATTTTTGGATTTTTTATTTAATAGATCTGAAAATAAATGTAAAAAATAGATCGCAAAGGCAAATATGATGAAAAGAGACCCGTGGGCCGTAGGTTTCACTAGTGGCTTCTCTCGAGAAAAATAGCAAACGGTGGAAAACAATTACTATTGGGCAATTGATAGAACTTCGAATAATCATGACGATATCCACGCAATGATCATTATATAGGCATCACGTCCAAGATTAGTTGACCGACTCCTGCCTGCATCTACTACTATAACTCCACACATCAACCGCTATCCAGCATGCTTCTAGTGTATTAATTTCATGACAAAACGGAGTATTGCAATAAGAACGATGACATGATGTAGACGAGATCTGTTTATCTATTGCAGAGATATAGATCTCATCTTGTTATCCTTAGTAGCAACGATACATACGTGTCGGTTCCCCTTCTGTCACTGGGATCAAGCACCATAAGATTGAACTCACTACAAAGCACCACTTACCATTGCAAGATAAATAGATCAAGTTAGCCAAACAAAACCAAAATATCGGAGAAGAAATACGAGGCTATAAGCAATCATGCATATAAGAGATCAAAGAAGACTCAAATAACTTTCTTGGTTAAAAACCTAGAATTGATCATAAACTCAAAGTTCATCAGATTCCAACAAACACACCGCCAAAAGAATTACATCATATGGATCTCCAGGAGACCATTGTATTGATAATCAAGAGAGAGAGAGGGAGAGAGAGAGAGATAGGAAGCCATCTAGCTACTAACTACGGACCCGTAGGTCTACAAAAAACTACTCACACATCATAGGAGAGGCACCAATGGAAGTGGTGAACCCCTCCATGATGGTGTCTAGATTGGATCTGGTGGTTCTGGATACTGCGGCGGCTGGAATTGATTTTCATCAATTCTCCTAGGGTTCCTGGAATATTGCGGTATTTATAGAGAGAAGAGGCGGTTCAGGGGGCACCCGAGGTGGGTAGCACCCATCAGGGCGCGCCTGGGCCTCCTGGCACGCCCTGGTGGGTGCTGCTCCCCTCGAGCAGCCCCCTAGGTGCTTCTTTGGCCCACTGGCGTTCTTCTGGACCAAAAAAAGCCTCCAGGAGTTTCGTTGCGTTTGGACTCCGTTTGATATTGATTTCCTGCGATGTAAAAAACATGTAGAAAACAACAACTAGCACTGGGCACTATGTCGATAGGTTAGTGCCAAAAAATGATATAAAATGACTATAAAATGATTGTAAAACATCCAAGAATGATAATATAACAGCATGGAACAATAAAAAATTATAGATACGTTGGAGACGTATCAGCATCCCCAAGCTTAATTCATGCTCGTGCTCGATTAGGGAAATGATAAAAACAAAATTTTGGATGTGGAATGCTGCCTAACATGTTCATCACATTTCTTTTCATCATAGCGTGGACAAAGCAATAGTCTAGTTTTGACATGAAGTCTTTAATACTCAAGCATACCAATAAGCAACCACGTCTTTCAAAATATCAACACCAAAGCAAGTTATCCCCAGGCCATCATGCTCAATCATTGATCCATTCATGAAAGACACTTGAATATTAGAGGCATATGTTTCTCACCAACGAAAACAACTTGGAGCATCCCAACACATTCCATGCTAGATACATCATAGGTAGTTCCCAAAAAGAAAATAAAGCTTATTCCTTTATCCACCATAATTTTCACTTTCCATGGCTAACCGTATCCACGGGTGCCCTCCATGCCAACACTTTCCAAGGAATTTATTATTTGACAACATAAACTAAATTCATTATTCATTTCGGGACTAGGAATCCCAAGTACCTTTGTCGTACTCTCGTGCAATGACAAGTGAATAAACACTCATCCTCAGAATAACACATCTAACATGGAAAATTTTGGCTCCCATTTACCGCTTCGCGAGTAGTAGAGCACACAAAAGAGAAATTTATTCTGAACATTAGAGATGGCACATGCAAATTTTCTTAGAACGGCATGGAAATACCGTATATAGGTATGTATAGTGGACTCATATGGCAAAACTGGTTTAAACGGTTTTAGATGCACAAGTAGTGATCATACTTAGTGCAAAATGAAGGCTAGCAAAAAGATTGAGAAGCGACCAACCAAACAGCAAAAAATCTCGTACCCAAGCATTAAGCATAAGTAACACCGAATAATGCACCATAAGTAGGATATAAATTTCATTGCATAACTATTGACTTTCGCGATTGCATAGGGAATCACAAACCTTAACATCAATATTCTTACTAAAGCACAATTACTCATCAATGTAACTCACATATCATATCATGATATCTCAAAACCATTACTAAGAATCAAGTTTATTTTGTCCAATGATCTACATGAAAGTTTTTATTATATCCTCCTTGGATATCTATCACTTTGGGACTATTTTCATATATTGCTTTTGATAAGCTCAAAGAAATATAATTGAACATCATGAGCATAATTTTTATCTTTCTCTCCAAATAATCTAAGTGAAGCAAGAGAGAATTTCTTAAAATTTTCCTAACTCACAAATAAATCTAAGTGAAGCATGAGAGCGTTCATTGAAAATTAACAAAGCACACCGTGCTCAAAAAGATAGAACTGAAGTACTAGAGCAAGTCCATGGCTCTAAAAATTTAAGTGAAGCATAGGAGCAAGCATAGCATAATTTTTGGCTCTCTCAAAAAGGTGTTTACAGCAAGGATTCAACACTTAAAACACAAAGTGAAATAAGCAAAGACTCATATCATATGAGGCGCTCCAGGCAAAACTCATATCATGTGACGAATAAAAATATAGTTTCTAGTAAAATACCGATGGTTGTTAGAAGAAAGCAGGGATGCCACTCAGGGGCATCCCCAAGCTTAGTTGCTTGATACTTCTTTGAATATTATCTTGGGGTGCCTCGGGCATCCCCAAGCTTAGCCTTCTGCTTATCCTTATTCCTTCATCCATCGTAAGATAACCCAAAACTTGAAAACTTCAATCACACAAAACTCAAACAAAATCTTCATGAGATCCGTTAGTATAAGAAACCAAACCACTACTATAAGTATTGTAGAAAACCTATTCTAATTTTGTTTTTGCATTATATCTACTGTATTCCAACTTTTCTATCGCAAAAACTCATCAAAGAAAACCATAGAATCATCAAAACAAGCACACAACACAAAGAAAACAGAATTTGTCAAAAACAGAACAGTCTGTAGCAATCTGAAAATTTCGAATAATTATGTAACTCCAAAAATTATTATATAAACTGTTGGACGTTAGGAATTTGTCTATTAAGATTCTGCAAAAAGAATCAACTTAAAATCACTCTTCTGTAAAAAATGACAAATAATCTCGTGAGCACAAAAGTTTCTGTTTTTCAGCAAGATCAAATAAACTTTCACCCAAGTCTTCCCAAAGGCCTTGCTTGGCACAAACACTAATTAAAACCCAAAAAACACAATCATAACAGTAGAATAATTGTTCTAGAACACAAGAACATAAGTCAAAAAGCAAAAATAAAATTTATTCATTGGGTTTCCTCCCAACAAGCGCTATCGTTTTACGCCCCTAGCTAGCATAACGCGTAGGATCTATGTTTTGTCATCTTTGGTTCTGGATCCATAAGATGCCCTCATGATTGATTCATATGGTGGCATGATTCTTGTTCTATGGAAGTGTTCCATTCCCTTCCTTAGTGGAAACTGAAATTTAATATTGCCTTCTTTCATATCAATCACGGCCCCAATATTACGCAAAAACGGTCTACCAAGAATAATTGGACAAGACGGATTGCAATCAATATCAAGAACAATAAAATCTATGGTCACATAATTCCTATTTGCAAGAATAAGAACATCATTAATTCTTCCCGTAGCTTTTTAATTGTAGAATCCGCTAAGTGTAAATTTAAATAGCATTCTTCAATATCAGTAAGACCAAGCACATCACATAAAGATTTCAGAATTGTGGAAACACTAGCACACAAGTCACATAAAGCAAAACACTCATAATTTTTAATCTTGAGTTTGATAGTAGGTTCCCACTCATAATGCAATTTTCTAGGAATTTAAACTTCTAATTCCAACTTTTCTTCAAAAGCTTTCATCATAGCATCGACAATATGCTTAGTAAAGCTTTATTTTGTTCATAAGCATGGGGTGAATTTATCATCGATTGATACAAAGAAATACAATCAACCAAAGAGCAACCATCATAATTAAAGTATTTGTAATCCAACATAGTGGGTACATCACTAGTTAAAGTCTTGACCTCTTCAAACCCACTTTTATCGATTTTTTCAACAAGATTTTCACCCTTCGAATCATAGGGATGCCTTCTAACTAAAGTTGACTCCTCTCCAGTCCCTTTTTCATCAATCTTAAATATACTAAGCAAAGAATCAATAGAAGAAACACTAATCACTTTAAGATCCTCATCGCTTTTATGATAGTAATCACTAGAAAACGCTTTTTCTAAAAATTCTCTTTTAGCTCTAAGCATAGCGGTTCTTTTCTTACTTTCATCCATAGAAACATAAAGAGCTTTAATTGATTCTTTAACTTTAGGCACAAAATTTTTCATCTTGAGAGTTTCTACATTATGAGAAATTCTATCAACACTTCTAGACAAATCATCAATTTTATTCAACATTTCTTCTATCGAAGTGTTGAAAGCCTTTTGCGTATTGATAAATTCTTTAATATTGTTATCAAGATCAGAGGTGTTTCTAAAATTATTTTAGGTGGGATTACCATAGGAATTACCATAATTATTAGAGGAATTGCTAGGAAAAGGCCTAGGATTAAAATTACATTTATAAGCATTGTTGTTGAAATTAATTCGCGCGACAAAATTCACATCTATGGAATCACTATTTTGCTAAATCAAAGTGGATAAAGGCACATCCTTAAAATTAATAGGAGCACTTCTATTAGCAACTAACTTCATAAGAGCATCAACTTTTTCACTCAAAGAATTTATTTCTTCTACCGAATTGACTTTTTTACTAGTAGGAGCTCTTTCGGTATGCCATTGCGAGTAATTTGCCATAATATTGTCTAGAAATTTAGTAGCTTCACCCAAAGTAATTTCCATAAAGGTAACCCCTGTGGCGGAATCTAAAAGATTACGAGAAACAAAATTCAATCCCGCATAAATTTTTTGTATGATCATCCAAAGATATAAGCCATGAGTTGGGAAATTCCTTAGCATCAATTTCATCCTTTCCCAAGATTGTGCAACATGCTCATGTTCAAGTTGCTTGAAATTCATGATCTTGGTTCTAAGGGAAATAATTTTTGCGGGTGGAAAATACTTAGTGATAAAAGCATCTTTGCACTTGTTCCAAGAATCGATACTATTGCGAGGCAAAGAAGAAAACCAATTTTTTGCATGATCTTGCAAGGAAAACAGAAATAATTTCAACTTCACAACAACATTGTCGACATCTTTTTTCTTTTGCATATCGCATAATTCCACAAATGTGTTGAGATGGGACGTGGAATCCTCATTAGGAGTACCGGCAAATTAATCTTTAATAACAAGATTCAACAAAGCAGTATTAATTTCACAAGACTCCACACTAGTGGTGAGAGGAGCAATCGGAGTGCTAATAAAATCATTGTTGTTGGTATTTGAGAAATCAGACAACTTGGTGTTCTCTTAAGTCATGATGACTACGCAACAACATTGCACTAAAAACAGATCTGATGAGAAAACAGCGAACGAAAAAGAGGGCGAACCGTCTGCATCTACTACTATTACTCCACACATCGACCGCTATCCAGCATGCATCTAGTGTATTAAGTTCATGAGAAAACGGAGTAATGCAATAAGAATGATGACATGATGTAGACAAGATCCGTTTATCTATTGCGGAGATATAGATCTCATCTTGTTATCCTTAGTATCAACGATACATACGTGTCGGTTCCCCTTCTGTCACTGGGATCAAGCACCGTAAGATCGAACCCACTACAAAGCACCTCTTCCCATTGCAAGATAAATAGATCAAGTTGGCCAAACAAAACCCAAGTATCAGAGAAGAAATACGAGGCTATAAGCTATCATTCATATAAGAGATCAAAGAAGACTCAAATAACTTTCTTGGATGAAAACATAGATCTGATCATAAACTCAAAGTTCATCCGATCCCAACAAACAGACCGCCAAAAGACATACATCATATGGATCTCCAAGAGACCATTGTATTGATAATCAAGAGAGAGAGAGAGAGAGGAAGCTATCTAGCAACTAACTACGGACCCGTTGGTCTACAAAGAACCACTCACGCATCATAGGAGAGGCACCAATGGAAGTGGTGAGCCCCTCCATGACGGTGTCTAGATTGGATTTGGTGGTTCTGGACTCTGCGGCGGCTGGAATTGATTTTCTTCGACTCTCCTAGGGTTTCTGGAATATTGTCGTATTTATAGAGCGAAGAGGCGGTTCACGGGTGTCGGGGATGCTAGTTCCACCAACACCTATGGGGACAGGACCCCTTTCGGTTCGGTGAGGGCGGAGGCCGCACAAAGAGCGGATCGAGGCGGTACACGCGGGCGGTTTTTACCCAGCTTCGGGCCGCACGGATACGTAAAACCCTACTGCTGCTTGTTTGTGTGTATTGAATTCTTGCTCGGGAGCGATGGACGCTGCCAGACCGAGCGTGGGAGTGTTTCTGGTGCTTCTGAATGAGCCGAGCCGGCCGAACCTCCCCGAACCCCTTCTACGTTGTGCTTGGGCCTCCTTTTATACTTTCAAGGGGTCACCGACAGGGGGCAACGTAGACAAGAAGGGTAAAACTGGAAAAGGATGCGGTAGGTGCAGCTACCGCTACTGTGGATACAGTGCACCCTACCTAACTCTAACGGCAGGGGACAAGGGCATTAAATGCCTGTCTGAGTAGCCTAAACAGTGCAAAAAGTGACCGTTAGGAGCGCCACCGTTTGCCACGATGGCCTTCTCTTCACCTCCGCTTGCCACCGCGCACCCCTAGCTGCACAGCCTCCTGCCACGTGTGCTTGGGAGAGTCCTAGAGCGACACGTTAGCAGGTGTGCTGGAGCGCGGGCACGAAGTGGGGGTTTCCCGCGGCAAGCTCCTTGCCGCGGTCGTCGTCTTGTCGTGTTTGGGAGCTTGTCGCTCACCGGGCCTTGCCGGGACGCAGGGCGCATCGCGGCAATCTTTCTTGGTATGCCTTGAGTGGCCTTCCCGGCAAGCTCCTCTTGCCGGGGTCTTGTCTCTTCCCGACAAGCTCCTCTTGCCGGGGCCCGGGTTGGCCTTCCCGGCAAGCTCCTCTTGCCGGGGCCTTGGTTTGAGTACTTTGTTCTTGAATGGTCTTCAAGGGAACCACGGAGGGTCTTGGTGGTCACCCGGCAAGCCTTGCCGCGGGATGCTGCGACTGCCCGTGCACAAGTTCGGGGTACTAGGGTACCCCTACTCTAGTACACCGACAAGAGCCCCCGGGCCTGGGCCACACACGGTGCCGAGCGCTGTTGGGCCAGGCCCAAAACAGTGCACGCCTAGGTCACGCCGCCTATCTCTCCGCTCCCACCGCGCAAGCCCAGAACGGCACGCGTGGAACGCGGCGTCGTGGGTGACGCGGGCGGCGTGCGCGGGGCTAAGCCCCTCGAGCATGCGTCAGGCCACGATGATGGGGACGGTTCACGCCCTCCTCCCTAAACGGAGGTATGCGTGGGTGCGTGGTGCACTTACTAGACGGTTTTTGGGACGTCCACTCCCCGCGATCACGGGGCGGAGCGAGGCCGCCTCACCCGTCGCCTTGGTTCTGCATCTCCGCCACGCGGCTCCCATGCGCTTGGGGTCGCGGACGGTGGAAGTGGGAAACTGGGCCGTCGCGAGCAGAGGCAGCGGGTTGGCCTCGACTCCCTGCTCTTCCCGTGCCTTGATTCGCTGAGCGGGGCGGCCGAGCCCCCACCTCGCTCCTTTATAAAGAGCGGGAGGGGAGCGCAGAAACCCACACTCTCTCATCTCCTCCTTTCTTCAGCTTCTGCTCCCCTTTCTCTCATTCGCCATGGAGAAAGGGAACCCAGGCCCTTCATCGGTGGCGGCGAGGGTCGCCGCCAGACAGCGCATCTCTCCATCTTCCGCGCCCGTGGTGGCAGAGCCAGCCATAAGGGGAAGAGGGAGGGGGCGAGGTCGCGGACGAGGTCGAGGACGAGGTCGAGGACGAGGTCGAGGCGCTCGGGGAAGAGGCGGACAGGGCGGCGCGCCAGCTTCGCCTCCGCCGGCGGCTCCTCCCCCCATGGCGGTCCACATAGGGGACGACCCTTGCGAGTTCTTCGTCAAGCTGCGCCGGGCGCCTCGTCGTCGCCTCCGGCTTCCAGCTTCGTTTGCGCGCGCGATGGAGTTGGACCCGCCCGAGACACTGAGACTGCACATGAGGGGTTGTGGGATCAGCGGCACGCGAGTCCGTGTTGTATTCCCAGCCCCTAATGTGATGTATCTTGATCGAGGGTGGAAGACGTTCGCCCGCATCCACAACCTGATGGAGGGGTTTACCCTCCATTTTAAGTTCATGGAGGGCGATCTCCTCTCCGTCAAGGTCTTCGGGTGCTTCGGCACTCGGGCGAAGTGCTGCGTGGACAGCTCCTCCGACAGCGAAGGTTCCTCCTCGAGCGAGAGTGACGAGGAGGAGAGCGACAGCGACGATGAGGGTAGCAGGCGGCGGGGTGGCGGGTCCGACTAGGCGTCGGGCGCCGCTTCGCGCGGCACCGGCGACCCCATCATCTGTGTCGCCGGCTCCTTGAACTCCCCGGGGTCGTCTCCTTGGGCGGCTGGCGTAGGGAGGCTGCGGAAGGGGAAGAGGGCTGGCGACAAGGCCGTCAGGTCGAAGTACGAGGGCGTGGTGCCCTCAACAGCGTGCTGACATCCTGCCGCCCCGTCTTCGAGCCCCGCTTCCAGCGCTGCCATCGCCGTCCAGCCTTCGGACGGCTCCCGGGATGTTCTCTTGGTGTCTTCTGGCACTCGTAGCTCGCCTAGGCGCTCCTTTTGCCCTTTTCGCCTCCTTGACCTGCCTCCTGAAGAGAGGGACAGGAAAGGGATTACGGGCATCTTATCTTTTTAATTTGTAAGCCTTCGGGCCTTTAGCTGTATCTAGAACTTGTAATCCTCTCTTTCATGTTTTTCATCCTCTATGGACTGTACCTGAGTGGGATGTTTTTTAATGAAAAGGGGATGCTTGCCGGGTTATTTGTCTCGTGAGTTGAACCCATGCTAAGGAGCAAATCCTTGGTGTCCCTCGGACAGACATTTCATCTCCCGGCAACAGGCCCTGCCGCCTTCCCACGTTGCTCGACCTTTCTCATGCCTTTGACGGAGGCGGGAACGAGGTGGGTGCGGTCTCCTCGTTTCATCCCTTTGCTGCCGCGACTACGACCAAACTTGGTCTCGGGAACGAGCCCCAGGGCCTAGAGTTGAGGGAGCACGACAGTTTTCGGGAAGAAACGCGGTTTCGCATTCCCCAGTCCATAAGAGGATGCATGATGAGGGATGAAAGACTTATCTGATATTGCAGCCCCCGGCAACTCTGGTTTGCCGTGGACGATTCTTGGCACTCGCAGCCCCCAGCGATACTGGCTTGCCGGGGCCCAGGTGTCGTCCGTTTTCTTCTTTTCTTGTCGCTGCCAGTCATGTCATGGGAACACTTTATTAGAGGCGCGACAAGTTATTTTTGTAATATAACTCTATCTTAGGCAAAGAATTGCTGTGTTACTTCCTTTACTCGACTCTTGGCTTTGTATGGTTCTGCCCTACGCTTTCTAGGGAAACTTGCCGGTGCAGGCACCCTTGCCGCGAGCGCCGAGTGCGGAACTTCAGCAGCCTGCTGGCGGGGTCGCTACCGACAAGCAACCTTGTCGCAACTAGTTGCAGCTCACTTAAGTTGTTGAGCGGACTCGAAACAAAGTAAGGGTGCTAGCGGCTCACTTAAGTTGCTGAGCGGACTCGAAGCAAAGTAAGGGCGCTAGCAACTCACTTAAGCTGTTGAGCGGACTCGAAACAAAGTAAAGGCGCAACTAGCTACGAGTTGTTTCCTCCGCGCATAGGGTTTCCATACAAAGCACGGTCATTCAAGGAAAATAACTCAAAAACTTAAAAAATTGATTGCTCAAGCTTTAGCAACTTAGCTTTTCCGTCGTCTGCTTCCCGGCAAGGAGAAATTTTCTTGAACGGCCTGGTCCACACCATTATCTTCTCCTTCCCCCCCCGGCAAACCTTGTGGGAGAGGGAACCTTCCTTTTTTTGAGAAAGAAACAGAGAAATAAAGTAATGATATGGAGCCTTGGGCTCGTTATTGCTTACCGGGGTCTAGCGCTGCACAAAGTGTCAGATAACATATGCGAAAAAGGATTATATCATAAAAAACTGACAAGATGTGCGGGGCACATGAGCTTTACTGGTGCACGGGGTCTGCGCCCGGCTTTGTACAAAGGATTACATGCAACAGCGGCAAGACTTGTACAAAAGGTGGTTGCCGGAAAAGCTTCTGGCAACCGCGCCTTACGGGTAAAACTTACGAAGATGTTCAATGTTCCAGGAGTTGCTCACCGGAGTGCCATCTTCGGTCTCAAGGCAGACAGCGCCGGGCCTAGTGACTCGTTTCACCCGATAAGGGCCTTCCCACTTCGGCGTCAACTTGTTGGAATTCTTGGCGGACTGAACGCACCGAAGAACAAGGTCGCCTTCCTCGAAGCTCCTGGCTTTAACTTTGCGGCTATGGTAGCGATGCAAAGCTTGCTGGTAGCGAGCGGCTCGCACAGCAGCCTGGAGACGGTCTTCCTCAAGGAGCAGCGCGTCATCTTGTCGCAGCTGCTCTTGCTCGAGCTCATCATAAGCGAGCACTCGAGGAGACCTGTAAACAAGTTCCGTGGGGAGAACTGCCTCTGCTCCATAGACTAGAGCAAAGGGTGTCTGGCCAGTGGCTCGATTTGGCGTCGTCCTGATCGACCAAAGAACCACCGGCAGCTCCTCGATTCAGTTTCTTCCGCACTTGTGCAGCTTGTCGAAAGTTCTGGTCTTGAGGCCTCGCAGCACTTCAGCATTTGCCCGCTCCGCTTGACCGTTGCTTCTCGGGTGAGCAACAGAAGCGAAGCAGATCTTGGCGCCAAGATCTTGGACGTACTGCATGAAGGTGCGGCTCGTAAATTGAGTGCCGTTGTCGGTGATGATCCTGTTAGGGATCCCGAAATGGCAAACAATCGACCTGAAGAACTTGACTGCTGACTGCGCTGTCACCTTCCTCACTGGTTCCACTTCCGGCCACTTTGTGAACTTGTCGATTGCAACGTACAAGAACTCAAAGCCCCCGATAGCTCGGGGGAAGGAGCCGAGGATGTCGAGCAGCCAGACCGAAAATGGCCAGGATAAAGGGATCGTCTGGAGAGCTTGAGCTGGTTGGTGTATCTGCTTGGAATGGAACTGGCACGCTTCACACTTGGTTACTTGTGCAGTTGCATCCTGGAGGGCTGTCGGCCAGAAGAAACCTTGTCGGAAAGCTTTGCCGGCAAGTGCTCTTGCGCCAATGTGGTGACCACATATGCCTCCATGTATCTCTGCCAACAGCTGTTGTCCATCTTCCCGACGAATGCACTTCAATTTCACACCGTTGAGTCTTATTCTGTACAGTGTGTTGTCGACAAACCTGTACATACTTGACTGCCGGGCTACTCTTTCAGCTTCTTCTTGCTCTTCGGGAAGCTCTCCTGTCTAAAGGAAATGGACAATCTGATGCGCCCATGCTGGAGCTTGTGGCTCGACAACAAGGACTAAAGGCGTATCTGTTGCTGCGGGAACATCCGCTTCTACGGCAAGAACCTGCGGCTCTGCCGGAGCATGATATTCCCCGGCAAGCTTGCCGGAGCAAAACTTGTCGGGAGCGTTTGCTTCAACAGAACAAACCAAGAGGTTCGCCAGAGCAGACTGCTCCTCAGCACTCTTGGCGTCGATCTTGGGGACCTTCTTGGCGGCGGCTTCGGGAAGCTCTGCCGGAAAGTAGTCACCACAAACCAACTTCCTCTTCTTATTCTGTCCAGTTGATGGTGTCACGGATGGTTGAGTCAGCTTGAGCACAAAGATCCCTTGTTCCACAGGCAACTTTAGTGCAGCGCACTTTGACAGGCCATCAGCAATGTCATTCTGAGCTCGTGGAACGTGTTCCATTTGCAGGCCGTCAAAGTGTTCTTCTAGCTTTCTCACTTCATCAACATAAGCTTCCATCAATGGACTCTGGTAGTTCTTGTTCACTTGGCGGACGACAAGCTGCGAGTCACCCCTTACGATGAGTTTCTTGATCCCAAGGTCGGCTGCGATTCTGAGGCCGGCAAGCAAACCCTCATACTCTGCAGTATTGTTCGTTGCTTGCTCCTTGGGAAAATGCATCTGGACTACGTACTTGAGGTGCTCTCCTGTGGGGGCAATAAGCAGCACGCCAGCACCGGCGCCTTGCAGCGAGAAGGCACCATCAAAGTACATCAGCCACTCTTTGCTTGTCTCCTTGACGGGGATGCTCGTCTCTGGAATTTCTTCGTCTGGGGTTGGCGTCCACTCTGCTATGAACTCTGCCAATGCCCTGCTTTGGATCGTTGTAGTGCTCTCAAACTTGAGGCCAAAGCTTGACAGTTCCAACGCCCACTCGACAATCCTGCCTGTTGCTTCTGGGTTCTGCAGTATCCTCTTCAGCGGAAAGCGAGTGACAACTGTGATCTCGTGTGCCTGGAAGTAATGGCGCAGCTTTCTCGAGGCCATGAGAAGGCCGAAATGCAATTTCTGCACACCAGAGTACCTCGACCTAGCCCCCTGGAGAAGGGAGCTAACAAAGTAAACTAGGCGCTGCACCATCTTCTTCTGCACCTCCTTGCACATCTGCGCAGATTCATCTTTGTCGGGACCAGAGCTTGTCGGAGAAGCCCCCTACTTGTCACTAGATTCACTTGTCGCGGTCGCTAGCTCATCATCCGCCTCCCTCTCTGCTACTAACGCAGCACTAACCACTTGATTGGTTGCCGCTAGGTATAGCAGCAACTTCTCTTGTGGCTTACGTGCGACAAGTATTGGAGTGGAGGACAGGTACCTCTTCAAGTCCTGCAGCGCGGCCTCCGCTTCTGGAGTCCATTTCATTGGACCTGCCTTTTTCAATATTTTGAAGAATGGCAGGGCGCGCTTAGCAGACTTAGAGATAAACCTGCTGAGAGCAGCCACGCAACCGGCAAGCCTTCGCACATCCTTGACGCGCTTCGGTGCTTCAATCTGCTCGATGGCCTTGATCTTGTCGGGGTTGGCTTCAATTCCCCGCTGAGACACAAAGAACCCGAGAAGCTTGCCAGAAGGGACTCCAAACACGCACTTCTCGGGGTTGAGCTTGAGGTTGATCTTGCGCAGATTTGCAAAAGTTTCTTCTAAATCTTGGATCAGGGTAGCCTTGTCCTTGCTCTTGAACACTATATCATCCATGTAGGCTTCCACATTTCTGTGTATCTGTGTCTCAAAAGCGACGTGGACTACCCTTGCAAATGTTGAACCAGCATTCTTCAACCCAAAGGGCATCCGTATAAAACAGTATGTGCCGCAAGGGGTGATAAATGCGGTTTTTTCCTCATCTTCTTCTGCCATGAAGATCTGATGGTATCCTGAGTATGCATCAAGAAATGAAAGCAAATCACATCCAGCTGTGGAGTCAACAATCTGGTCAATACGCGGCAAGGGAAATGGATCTTTGGGACAAGCTTTATTAACATCAGTGAAGTCTATACAAAACCTCCATTTCCCGTTCGCCTTGCGCACGACTACAGGATTGGCCAACCACGTGGGATGGAGCACTCCTCTGACAAGGCCTGCTGCTTCCAATTTCCTGATCTCTTCTACAATGAACTCTTGGCGCTCCACTGCCTGCTTCCTGACTCTCTGCTTGATGGGCCGCGCACGAGGACAGACGGCTAGGTGGTGCTCAATTACTTTCATGGGAACACCGGGGATATCAGACGGTTGCCATGCAAACACGTCGACATTCGCCCGCAGGAAAGCAACGAGCGCGCTTTCCTATTTGGGGTCAAGCGTGGCACTGATGGTGAAGGTACCACCAGTGCCGTCCTCCTTGGTGGACACCTTCTTGGTCTCGGGTGGAGCTGCCATCGTCTTCTTGCACTTGCCGGTGGAGCTCGATGGTGCGTCCTCGACGGTAGCGCAGCACTCCGAAGAGGTGCGCTTGCCGGAGTGGGCATCAGAGCTCTTGCCGGACTTTGTCTTCTTCTTCCCCCTGGGAGCTTCAGCGGCAAGTGTGCTGTGACCAGCTGTGGCTGCTGCTTCCCGGTAGATCTTGTCGGCGCAGATAAGGGCATCTTTCTTGTCGCCGGGGACAGAGATGACACTTATCGGGCCTGGCATCTTGAGCATGTTGTATGCATAGTGAGAGGCTGCCATAAACTTGACGAGCGCTGGACGGCCAAGGATCCCATTGTAGGGCAATGGAAAATCGGCAACGTCAAATGTGACCCTCTCAGTTCTAAAGTTCATCTCGCTGCCAAATGTGACCGGCAGCGTGATCTTTCCCTTCGGCTTGCTTCTTCCCGGGCTAATTCCTTGGAATGTGCCGGTCTCCTCGAGCTCGCTGTCAGGGATCTGGAGTTTCTGAAGGACCGCGGAGGAGATCAGATTCAAGCCAGCCCCGCCGTCAACTAGCATCTTCGTGACCTTGAGGTTGCGGATAGTTGGTGAGACTAACATCGGCAAGCACCCGACCGCAGTTACGCGATCAGGGTGATCCTCAATGTCGAAGATGATAGGCGTGCTGGACCATTATAGAGGCTTGTGTGACTCTATGGATGGCTCTGCTGCATTCACTTCCTGCATCCACTGCTTGAGTTGGCGGTGCGAAGTATACAGAGAAGCACCACCGTCAACGCACAGGACCTCTGTGGCTTTCTGAAATTCCTGCTCATCGGCCTCGTCATCATCCATGTCTTCATCGTCGTCGTCATCTTCATCCTTGTCGCAGCCGCGGGGAGGTCTGTCTCCTTGCCGCTGCTTGGCCTTGCCGCGGTGTCCTCCTCGGCCGGGACGTTTCTTGCCGGATCCACCAGTTCCTTCCTAGGCCTTCTCCTTGTCGCGCCGCTCGTACTCAGCTTTCTGTTGCTCAACAAGCTGTTCGACTTTCTTGCAGTTCTGGAGATCGTGACCCCTGGTGCGGTGGATCTTACAATACTGCTTGCCGGAGCCGTCCTGCTTGTCGGCGGCCGCCACAGGCTGGGCCTCCTTGTCGGAGCCACCAGCTTTAGCTTCCTTGGCGCCACCTCCGTTGCCAGTCTGCTTGGCAGCTAGCACTTCCTTGCCCTTTTTCCTTCTGTTGTTCCGCCGCCGGCCTTTCTTTGCCGGGGCGGCATCCTCACTGTCAGATCCTCCTGCTCCTGTATCCTCTCCGGGGAGCCTCCTCCCCTCTTCAGCGCGTGCACACTTGTCGGCCAGGGCGTAAAGCTCGCTGACGTCTCTGATCTTACACATTGCCATCTCCTCCCTCATCCTTCGGTTTCGCACGTTCTGATGGAACGCGCTAATGATCGCGGAGGGGTGGACGTCTGGGATGTTGTGCTGTACACGGCTGAATCTCTGAATGTACTTGCGCAGTGGCTCTCCTTCCTTCTGGGCGAGCAGATGAAGATCGCTTTCTTGGCCATGTGGCTTGTGGCCGCCTGTAAAGGCGCCGACAAACTGATGGCACAGATCAGCCCAGGAGGATATGGAGTTGTCCGGCAAGTGCATGAGCCAGGACCTGACATTGGGCTTGAGTACCAGCGGGAAGTAGTTGGCAAGGATCTTGTCGTCCCGTCCCCCGGCAGCCTGCACCGCGATGGTGTAGATGTTGACAAACTCCGACGGATGCGTCTTGCCGTCGTACTTCTCTGGTACCTCTGGTTTGAAATTCTTTGTGCTGGGCCACTGGACTTGCCGCAGCTCACGGGTGAACGCAGGACAACCTACCGCGTACGGCAGATCGCCTGGTTCCCCTGGCGCATGCATGTCAACAGAGGGCCCAACGCGCTTGTCGGATTGACGTCACGCTTCTCTTCGGCGCTCGATGCGGGTCCGAGCGTCTTCTTGTTGTCGTTCATGGAGAACTTGGCGCTGGTCACGACGAGCTCGTGGGTCTGACGACGTGGTGGAGCCACCGTCGGGGTGGACCCGGCGAGTCGGCGATTTTGGCCTTCGTAGTGGAGAGTGCATGGAAGTCGCACCTCCCCCGGTCTTGTTGCCATCGGCTCGCGTCCGGCTATCCTGCCGTGGCAGCGAGGTGCTTGGTTGCCGCGCAGTGTCGCCGTTGGCGAAGCCGATGAGGCTCTGGATAGTGGCCCTCCATTCGTCGGTCTTGTCCGCCGTCGGAGGGTAATCTAGGAGTAGCTGGGCCCGCGCCAAGGCTTCCGCCAGCGTGGTGGGCGGCAGAGGTGAACGGTGCGAGGAGCGGGACATGCTCGGACTCCTAACCAAGTTAGAAGGAGCAGCGTCCCGTCCAGGCGACCGCACCTCGCTGGGGCCAGCATGCTGGCGTGCATGCTGGTCTTGAACGCCACGCGAACCACTAGCTTGATCTTGGCCTAGCGAACGTATGGCGCTGCGAACGCCATGACGCTGCTGGTCCCGCGCCTCCTGAGATGGGCGCCGTGGGCGTATGGACGCCGAGGTCTACGCGGCCTTGTCCTTGGACTTGGCAGCGCTGTGGGCACCCTCGTCGATGTCCATTCTTCCGCCGGCGTCCACTCCACCGTCCGCCTGCTCCGGAGGTGGTGGAGGCGACGCAGACGGGGCTGTTGCCCCCGAAGCCTTCTTCTTCGGTGGCATGTCGGTGAAGACGATGAAGATTTAGCTCGCGTGCACGCCGGATCGGGTTCACACGATCTCGACACCCCCTACCTGGCGCGCCAGAGATGTCGGGGAGGCTGGTTCCACCAACACCTATGGGGACAGGACCCCTTTCGGTTCGGTGAGGGCGGAGGCCGCACAAAGAGCGGATCGAGGCGGTACACGCGGGCGGTTTTTACCCAGCTTCGGGCCGCACGGATGCGTAAAACCCTACTGCTGCTTGTTTGTGTGTATTGAATTCTTGCTTGGGAGCGATGGACGCTGCCAGACCGAGCGTGGGAGTGTTTCTGGTGCTTCCGAATGAGCCGAGCCGGCCGAACCTCCCCGAACCCCTTCTATGTTGCGCTTGGGCCTCCTTTTATACTTTCAAGGGGTCACCGACAGGGGGCAACGTAGACAAGAAGGGTAAAAATGGAAAAGGATGCGGTAGGTGCAGCTACCGCTACTATGGATACAGTGCACCCTACCTAACTCTGACGGCAGGGGACAAGGGCATTAAATGCCTGTCTGAGTTGCCTAAACAGTGCAAAAAGTGACCGCTAGGAGCGCCACCGTTTGCCACGATGGCCTTCTCTTCACCTCCGCTTGCCACCGCGCACCCCTAGCTGCACAGCCTCCTGCCACGTGTGCTTGGGAGAGTCCTAGAGCGACACGTTAGCAGGTGTGCTGGAGCGCGGGCACGAAGTGGGGGTTTCCCGCAGCAAGCTCCTTGCCGCGGTCGTCGTCTTGTCGTGTTTGGGAGCTTGTCTCTCACCGGGCCTTGCCGGGACGCAGGGCGCGTCGCGGCAAGCTTTCTTGGTATGCCTTGAGTGGCCTTCCTGGCAAGCTCCTCTTGCCGGGGTCTTGTCTCTTCCCGACAAGCTCCTCTTGCCGGGGCCCGGGTTGGCCTTCCCGGCAAGCTCCTCTTGCCGGGGCCTTGGTTTGAGTACTTTGTTCTTGAATGGTCTTCAAGGGAACCACGGAGGGTCTTGGCGGTCACCCGGCAAGCCTTACCGCGGGATGCTGCGACTGCCCGTGCACAAGTTCGGGGTACTAGGGTACCCCTACTCTAGTACACCGACAACGGGGCACCCGAGGTGGGTAGCACCCACTAGGGCGCGCCTGGGCCTCCTGGCGCACCCTCGTGGGTGCCGCTGCCCTCGAGCAGCCCCCCATGTGCTTCTTTAGCCCACTGGCTTTCTTCTGGCCCAAAAAATCCTCCAGGAGTTTCGTTGCGTTTGACTACGTTTGATATTGATTTCCTGCGATGTAAAAAACATGCAGAAAACAGTAACTGGCACTTGGCACTATGTCAATAGGTTAGAACCAAAAAATGATATAAAATGACTATAAAATGATTGTAAAACATCCAAGAATGATAATATAATAGCATGGAACAATAAAAAATTATAGATATGTTGGAGACGTATCAGGTGCTGGCTCGGCCATGGGAGGAACCGCCGACGGCTTGAAGAGCCGCTCCTTTAAGATGCCATGCTCTTGGGGGAGGCACCGGGATGCCCTCTTGGTGATGTCGTCTGCCTCCTTGTTTGTGCCGCACGACACGTGCTGCAGTTCCAAACCCAAGAATTGCTTCTCAATTTTATGTACCTCCTCAAGGTATGCCTCCATGCTCTTGTCCTTCGGCGTGTACTCTTTGTTTGAGAAGTTGATGGGGAGCTGGGAGTCGCCCCTGATGGTAAGGCGCCTGACCCGCCGAGCTACAACAGCCCTGAGCCCGGCGATCAGGCCCTCAAATTCAGTGATGTTGTTGGAGACCTTCTCGCCATGCTGGAAGCAGAGCTGCATGGCGTAGTAGAGCTTGTCTTGGGTGGGCAAGATGAGCACGACTCCAGCCCCCGCGCCCCAGCGCGCGAATGCACCATTGAAGTACATGACCCAACCATCGGGTGCTTCGTCTCCCGGGACGAGGGAGCGATCCTCGCCCACTTATTGACTTGGCGAGCCAGTCCATTCATCCACAAAGTCAGCAAGGGCTGCCCCCTTGATGACTCAGGTGGTGTTGAAATCCAGCTGGAACGCCTGCAACTTGATGTTCCACTCGGCAACTCTTCCTGCAACATTGGGGCTTTGGAGCACCCTCTCCAGGGGTAGGCTCAGACGACCTTGATAGGGTGGCCTTGGAAGTAATGGCGCAACTTTCTGGAGGCAACGAGGAGTGCCAAGAGGAGATTCTACGGCATGGGGTAACGCGGTCGTGCATCCTGTAGTACAGTGTTGACGAAGTAGACGGGATGCTCAACGAAAGAGGAAGTGTCTGTCGAGTCTTGCTCCTCTTGGGGTGATGTAGCCTCAGGAAGCCCGCCCTCAGGAGGGGACATCGCGGCCTTGGGGGCCGTGATCTCTGGCACCCCCTCTCCCGACGATAGATCCGCGGCCTCAGGAGTGCCATCATGAGGTCGTGGTGTCTTGGACGGGCGTGAGGCTCCGCGCTGCGCACCCTTGGCCGCGTGCTCCTCATGGACCACCATCACCGGTGGGATGGTGAGGTACCTCTTGAGGTCTTGAAAAGTCGTGTTAGCTTCTGGGGCGCATTCAAACGGGCCCTTCCTCTTCATCAGCTTGAAGAACGGGAGGGAGCGCTCGCCTAGCTTGGAGATGAAGCGCCCAAGCAAGGTCACGCAGCCTGCCAGCTTCTACATCTCCTCGAGAGTTTGAGGTGGGCTCATCCTTTCTATTTCCTTGACCTTCTCCGGGTCCTCAATTCCTCTGTGCGACACCAAGAACCCAGCAGCTTGCCCGACGGAACACCAAATACGCTCTTCTTAGGATTAAGCCTCAACTTCACTTTGTGCAGGTTGGCGAACGTCTCCTATAGATCTTCAACAAGCGTTCTGGCCTCCCGGGATTTGACCACTATATCATCAACATAAGCCTCTGCATTTCATCCAAGATGCTTGCCCAAGGCGATGTGCATCAACCGCTGGAAAGTTGCTCCAGCATTGCGCAACCCAAACGGCATGCATATGTAGCAATACACCCTGCACGGAGTCAGGAACGCCGTCTTCTTCGGGGCAACCCCCGGGCCCTCTGTAAGCGCACTCTGCACTAGGCCGTGCGGCCACCGCGGCCTTAAAGGCGAGCTTGAGGGCCGCTAGTGCATCTCCAGTGTCCCCCGACACGGTGAGGACGCCGCTGCTCCCTGGCATTTTGATGATGTTGTAGCCAGGGTGAGTCGCCACCATGAACTTGGTAAGGGCCAAGTACCCGAGGATGGCCTTGTATGGGAGCCTGATGCATGCAACGTCGAAGTCAATGAGCTAGATGCGGTATTTTTCGCGCATCCCGAAGGTGACGGGAGACGAATCAGCCCCACGGGGTAGGTGGAGCCGCTGACCACTCCGAAGAACGGCTTGGTGGGGAGGAGCCGGTCGTGAGGCACGTGGAGCAAACGCCTCCACGGAGAGGACGTAGAGGCCGCGCCACCATCGATGAAGGTCCTGGTTACTACCACATTGCAGATGGTCGGGTGCAGAGCATGGGCAACATGCATGCGCCAGCCGTGGCCTTGGGGTGATCCCCGGTGTGGAAGGTGAGGTAGGCCTGGGGCACCGCCCAGGCCGGAGGGGCCCTTCACAGGGACGGAGGAGCCCCCATCTGACGGAAGAACTGCTTGGTGTGGCGGTCTGAAGTTGGCGCCTGTGACCCGCCGAGGATGGCGGAGACGACGTGGTGCGCTAGAACCGCGAAGCGCGCGGCGAATAACCTGCGAAGCTCCTTCCATGAAGCTACCGAAGACTCCGGTAAGCCGAGCAGACAGGTGTGTGGCATGCCCATGAGTGCCACGGGGAGCCAGTTGGCCATGACCTTGCCATCTCCACCCGCTACCCAAATGGCCTCCTCTTACGCCTGGAGGAACCCCTGCAGGGTCCACCGTGCCGTCATAGCATGGAGGCAGCTCCAGCCTAAACTTCAGAGGCCACTACACCTAGCGCATGGAGGGGGAAAAGGCCCGGAGGCCCACAGCGCCTCCGAACGCACTCGGTGAACCAGCAAAAGGAGAGGTGTCTACCATGAAGGGACGGCCAGGACGGCATGGTTGATGAAGAGGCCAACCTCTGACACGACCCCTACCTCGTGTGCCAAATGTCGGATTCCGGGCTCCGCAGACCCAAGAAAGGTTCAAACTCAGGGGCGTGTGCAAAGAACTCAACCTATCAAGCTTCTCGATCCACTGCTCTCACAACCTAGCTTGATGAACATGACAGAGTAAGACACAGAAGTTTACCCAAGTTCGGGCCACCTTGCGGTGTAATACCCTACTCCTGCTTTGTGGTGGATTGGCCTCGCGATGGGCTGAGGATGAACTAGTACAAGTGGAAGAACAGCCTCAGGAGGTGTGTTCTTGTGATGAGCTCTTGGTGGTTCTACGAGCTGATCACCTGGTGA
Source organism: Triticum aestivum (assembly GCF_018294505.1). Classification (NCBI taxonomy): domain Eukaryota; kingdom Viridiplantae; phylum Streptophyta; class Magnoliopsida; order Poales; family Poaceae; genus Triticum; species Triticum aestivum. The sequence goes on along the minus strand of NC_057795.1, from coordinate 257,553,693 downwards.
GTTGATCCATCGACCCCCCCCCCCCTCTACGGTGGTGGCTAGGCCCTATTTATAGTGTCCTTTGTCCTCTTCCTCCAAAACATAGGCGGGAAGGGATCCCACAATGGCCAAATTTGAAGGGGAACAAGAAGTACATCTAATCCTGATGAAAGGTGGTCTTTGCCTGCAAAGCCTCTGAGCATGATGTTGTGGTGGCCTCGGCGATGACATCCACGCTGTCGTTCTGGCAGTCTTGGTCTCATTGCATGCAAATGGCAACCTTTGGTTGACTCCTTGGGACTCAAGACCTGCGCTTGCCTCATTTAGACCAAAGAGGAAACCTGTTGTACTGCGTCGGCTGGCGCGCATCTAGCCTTGATCATCATGGCTGATGCCATTTCAGCCTCATGAGGCTGGGTCTTGCATAGGAATCTCCGCTCTCCTTAGGAGGCCACCTAAGGAGGCCGCTTCCTTAGGAGTCTTGATGTCATCCGCCTCGCGAGGCTTGGACCCTCGGGAGGGTCTTGTCTTGCCGTAGACAAAGCTGGGTCGTACTACGCCGTCCATGAAGCCACGTCATGGGTCGCAGGCAGGCAGGGCTGGGTATCTTGGTTCCCAGAACGTGTGACGCCCCCGATTCAATCGTACACTAATCATGCACGCAAATGTGTACGATCAAGATCAGGGACTCACGGGAAGATATCACAACACAACTCTACAAATAAAATAAGTCATACAAGCATCATAATACAAGCCAGGGGCCGCGAGGGCTCGAATACAAGTGCTTGATCATAGACGATTTAGCGGAAGCAACAATATCTGAGTACAGACATAAGTTAAACAAGTTGCCATAAGATGGCTAGCACAAACTGGGATACAGATCGAAAGAGGCGCAGGCCTCCTGCCTGGGATCCTCCTAACTACTCTTGGTCGTCGTCAACGGGCTGCACGTAGTAGTAGGCACCTCCAGTGTAGTAGTCATCGTCGACGGTGGTGTCTGGCTCTAGGGCTCCAGCATCTGGTTGCGACAACCAGGTAGAAGGGAAAGGGGGAAAGAGGGAGAAAAGCAACCGTGAGTACTCATCCAAAGTACTCGCAAGCAAGGAACTACACTACATATGATTGGGTATATGTGTAAGGAGGCCATATCAGTGGACTGAACTGCAGAATGCCAGAATAAGAGGGGGATAGCTAATCCTGTCGAAGACTACGCTTCTGGCAGCCTCCGTCTTGCAGCAAGTAGAAGAGAGTAGATTGAAGTCCTCCAAGTAGCATCTCCAAGTAGCATATCCAGGTAGCATCTCCAAGCGCATCTCCAGTCGCATCGCATAGCATAATCCTACCCGGTGATCCTCTCCTCGTATCCCTGAGGTAGAGCGACCACCGGTTGTATCTGGCACTTGAAAGGGTGTGTTTTATTAAGTATCCGGTTCTAGTTGTCATAAGGTCAAGGTACAACTCCAAGTCGTCCTGTTACCGAAGATCACGGCTATTCGAATAGATTAACTTCCCTGCAGGGGTGCACCACATAACCCAACACGCTCGATCCCATTTGGCCGGACACACTTTCCTGGGTCATGCCCGGCCTCGGAAGATCAACACGTCGCAGCCCCACCTAGGCAAAACAGAGAGGCCAGCACGCCGGTCTAAACCTAAGCGCACAGGGGTCTGGGCCCATCGCCCATAGCACACCTGCACGTTGCGTGGGCGGCCGGAAGCAGAACTAGCCCCCTTAATACAAGAGCAGGCTTACGTTCCAATCCGGCGCGCGCCGCTCCGTCGCTGACGTCTGAAGTGCTTCGGCTGATACCACGACGTCGGGATACCCATAACTACTCCCACGTAGATGGTTAGTGCGTATAGGCTCATAGCCAGACTCAGATCAAATACCAAGATCTCGTTAAGCGTGTTAAGTATCCGCGAACGCCGAACAGGACCAGGCCCACCTGTCTCCTAGGTGGTCTCAACCTGCCCTGTCGCTCCGCCACAAGTAACAGTCGGGGGCCGTCGGGAACCCAGGCCCACCTCTACCGGGGTGGAGCCACCTGTCCTTTCAGCCCCCAACTCCGAACAGTATCACAGGTAATGTAACAGTGTAAAGTATATAGTATATGCCCGTGATCACCTCCCGAAGTGATCACAGCCCAGTAGTATAGCATGGCAGACGGACAAGAGTGTAGGGCCACTGATGGAACACTAGCATCCTATACTAAGCATTTAGGATTGCGGGTAAGGTATCAATGACTGTAGCAGCAATGACAGGCTATGCATCAGAATAGGATTAACGGAAAGCAGTAACATGCTACACTACTCTAATGCAAGCAGTATAGAGAAGAGTAGGCGATATCTGGTGATCAAAGGGGGGGCTTGCCTGGTTGCTCTGGCAAGAGAGAGGGGTCGTCAACTCCGTAGTCGAACTGGTCAGCAGCAGCGTCGGTCTCGTAGTCTACCGGAGAGAAGAGGGGGGAAGACATAATGAATACAGAGCAAACAAAGCATCACAAAATATAACAAGGCAATACGCGGTGTTCGGTGTGCCCTAACGCGGTAGTAGGTGATACCGGTGAAGGGGGGAAAACATCCGGGAAAGTATTCCCGGGGTTCCGTATTTTCGGGCAGAGGAGCCGGAGGGGGGGAAAGTTGCGAGTTCGATAGGTTAGGGGGGTGTGGCGGACGAACGGACCGCGTATCCGGATTCGTCCCGTCGTTCTGAGCAACTTTCATGTTGAAATTATTTTAATCCGAGTTACGGATTAAAAGATATGATTTTTTAAAGATTTTATTAATTTCTGGAATTTAATCAATTAATTATTTAATTAATTCGAAAATGAATTAATGATATCAGCATGATGTCATGCTGACATCAGCAGTCAACAGAGTTGACTGGTCATCCTGACCAGTGGGTCCCACTGGTCAGTGACACATTTTAATTAACAGATTAATAAAACTAATCATAATTAATTAAGGGGGTGGGCCCCACTGTCATACTAATTAATTAGCTAATTAACAGTAGTTAATTAAGTTAATTAATCATTAGGTTAATTAATTTTAATTGGTTAATTTAATTAGAAATAATTAAGTTAATTAATTAGTTAATTAATTAATTTCATTATTTATTTATTATTATTATTATTTTCTAATTATTTTTATTTTATATTTTTATTTTTATTTTATCAAAATGTTCTCTGGGCGGGGCCCACTTGTCATTGGCCCCGGGGGCCTTAGCGGATCGGGCGCAGGGCGCTGGGCGCTGGGCGCAAAGCGGGGCGGGGACCGATCGGGCACCCGCACAGAAGGGGGCGAGGCCATGGCCGGTGACGGACCCGTGGCAGGTGACCACCGGCGGCGGCGACGGAGGAGCACCGGAGCGCCGCGGTGGCGGACCGGGATAAGGCCGGTGGCCAGGGACTGCGGGCGCGCGAGCCGATGGCCAGGCGCCGGCACGAGCGCGAGGGGGCGCGGGTGGGGGGAGCGAGCGGGCCACATGGCAGCGCGGGCGACAGCAGGGGAGCACGGCGAGAGCTAGCGGGTGCAGGCCACAGGCGGGGAACGGCGAGCAAGGGGACCGGAGGAGAGGAATCTCACGAGGGGATGTAGGGTCCGGGCAGTGGGGGTCGAGGAAGAAGACAGGGACGACGCAGTCTGGCGGGGAGGCGATGCCGGCGAGGTAGCGGGCGATCCGGTGGTGGCGGCGTCGAGCGATGACGGGGTGGGGGCCCCGAGCACTAGGCACCAGTCAGGAGGAGGTGAGGACGGGGCAGCAACCGGGCCGCCGGCGACGAGGGCGGCAAGGGGATGAGCGGCGACAGCGAGGAAGCACCGAGCGGCGTCGGGGTCGAGCCCTCGATCTCGATCCAGATCGAGGGGGGAGTGGGCGATGTGGGGGGAGGAGTGGGGTAGTGCGGTCGGGTTAGGGTTTCGCTCGGGTTGGGGGGGTTAAGTGGTGCTGGGGCCGGTTGGGCCAGTGAGCTGGCCGGCTGGGCCGTTGGCCCAGTTGGCCAGGGGGCCTTTTTTGTATTTTAGTTCTCTATTCTTTTATGTATTTTATTTCTTTTTTTGTTTTATTTTGTTCCTCATTGTATTTTAGTTTTGTAAAGTACAAAAATGATCCCTAAATTGGTAATAGAAATTATACCACTGCCACAATTAATTTGGCACCTAAATATATTAGTTTGTAATCGTTTATCATTTTAAAAGCATTTAAATAATTGTGTTTGCTACTGTTTTAGTTTATTTAGTGCATTTAAATATTTTATTAAATGATGATTTCTTCACCAACATTTATTATGGATTATTTGACACATTAGGAACAATTTAGTTTTGACTTTTGAAAACTTTAATTGTTTTAACTTTAATTCAAATTTAGAATTTGAACCTATTTCGATCTAACGTGGGATTATCAACAATAATCGAGGTGACGTGGCATCGTTAACACGGGATTACTGTAGCTTGATTACCCGGGCGTCACAATTCTCCTCCAGTACAAGAAATCTCGTCCCGAGATTTAAGAGGTAGTGAAAGGGGGAAGGTTTGGTAACGAATCTAGCGGGTCTTCTCATTCTGGCTTTCTCTTCTCGAAGAGAACCGGTCCAATACATTGATGTCTTCATTTCTCTGCTTCAGGTCCTTATGATGAAGTCGGCATCTTTTCTTCGGGACCTTCATCCTATTTACGAATAGGTAACGGGGTAGATCGAAAACGACAGAATGCTATAAGGGTAATAACCTGGGATTAACCCATGAATGAGCATATGAGTACCTCTCGAGTTGAACAAATAGAACACATCGAGAGTAAAGTTGGAAGGTCCGACATGAAGTTTCAAGCAGCCAGGCAATCGTTCATTGCCTAGGCAGAAGGTGAAAAGGGGTTTCAAGCAACGGAATAATTATTGTGTCCGATGCCAGAATTGATCACTAGACAGGTGGTCTGTGAATTACATACGAAGTCAAGCGCGAGGAACAACCTTGGGAACATGTGGTGTTCAGGAGAGTCAGGTTTCGATCCTATGGAACTATGGGTTATGGGCCCACCATGTTGGTTAAAAGTAGGAAGGGCGCTGACATCTCGCACGGTCAGGGTGGCAAGGCATGTCAAAGGATAGCCTGTCAGTTATGTCAGCAACAACATCGGTACCAAGGGCGAGGAACGAAGAGAACCATTTTCCTGCTCGTTGAAACGAGGCAGACCAATAGGGAAAGTTCCCGTCCATGGGTGGTTACCGGAAGTCATCAACAGTAGAAACAGGGTCTCGCTGACAGAGTTGTACACCGAGGTGCTACCATAAGCAGTGAATTATTACTGCTTATACAATATAGATCACAAGAAGGTTTAAACAAACGAATGGAAAGGGAAAAGTGATTATCAGGTTTTAAACAGAACAATGGAAAGGAAAATGTGTTTAAACACATATTTCAAGGGTATATTCTTCCCAAGGCCAAGCAGAACATATTATCCATCACAGGGTATAATGTAGACAACTCTTTAGGTAAGGGGGGAGGAATCTCATGATATTACCCATACAACGGTGTTAGGATAATTGATAAATAAAATTTAGCATCGTGCTTCAAATGTTCCTGTTGAAAATCGGAGTACCATTGACATGGTCTTCAGGTGAAGATCAGACTTTGGAAACACGAAGGATCCATCAGGAATAACTGGTAGAATAAGCCTTACAATTTCCTCCGGGTGGAATGGTTGTCCTTGCTAAAGAAATTATAACGATAGGTCCTCCAGCCGGGGGGGGGGGGTGCTAGGCATGACATCATGTTACCGGGTCATCAAAGGATCAACTTCATGACTCTTGGAAAATTGTCCCAACCATCATATCTGACCGAGATTCAGATCCGATTGGTGTCAGGATACCTCAGACTTAGGATACCTGAGAAGAAAAGGTGCAACGCAAATTGACGAGATGACATTGTAAGATTCTCGGGGAAATCAACTACGAAGTGATTTCCGTTAACAAGAGTCCATCATGAACCCAAGGAGAGGACAAGGAGGTGTCTGGTGAACTCAACGGCAATTCACCGAGATTACCAAAAGATGGATTTCCACCATTAAGTGAACAAGGAGATAACATTTGTCAGATCAAATGATATAAGGAAGTATGCTCGAGGAAAACATACACAATTAAACATTGGTTGAAAGGTGCGCCCGAAATATGGGTTGGGTTGCACGACCAATGTCAGAATGGTGATTCAATTAGCGAAGGACTTAGAATGAACTATTGCCCATTCACTTCAAAGCAATAGGGTTGTTAGAAGTTTTGAATTCACACGTCATAGCTCCATTGTCGGTATTCCGGTTGAAAACAATACGGGGACCAAGGAATGAACGAAGATGGCAAGAAGTATTATGTTATGAAGAATTATTAAGAGGTGGTGAAATTCTCACCACATTCTTGACAAAAAGAGATGGTAATACTACCGAGGTAAGGAAGATCGACTGCTGGGTAGCAGTGATCTCAAGGTTTACACCAAACACGAACAAGTTGTGTTGAACAGAAGGCAATAAAGTGGTCGATGAGAACAGGAATCATCGAGGGGCAAGGATGGTATTACCCATCATGAATTCAATTGAATTCCTGGAAGAGCTCATAAGGTTGATGATGATCACGACACATTTGTCGAGAGGTTACACAAAGATGTAATCGATCGACGATGACATCAAGTCAAACGAATGATGAAGCGAAAGGTTATTGGAACCACGGTTAGGACACAAACTCGAGATCAAGTTTGTGGTTCAAGGAGAAATGATATGACGACGAAAATCGACGCAAGCTTAGTTCATCATTGAAAGTTGTGCTCCGGGAATAAGGACCAGGTAGCAAAGTAAAAAAAAGTATGATGATGATATAGCTGATCAGGCTAGGAATGACTTAAACGATTATTAAACTCGTAAGCAACGAAAATTACTTAGAGTTATTGAATGGGAGTGCTGAATCGATTCACTTATCGGTGTTCTCGGTTAACAAACAACCCAGAAGCATGAAGTGACAAAGACAGGGTAAAGGTAGTACTCCATCAAAGGACAGGGTAATGTAGTGCAATGACATGATATCCTCGAGATACCAGGGGTAATACTCGACGAAGATCAAAGTAGAGGTTAGACTGGGGTATTGCTCTACAGAAGACAAGTGCTTAAACTTGCACGAGAAATGGTATTTAAAGGAGAACATGGTCGGAACCACGATTGCAAAAGATCAATCCACCGATACCAAAAGGATAATATATCAAGGAAATAGTTACAAGAAGCTTCCATGATAGGATCTACATCGTGTCCATGGGCATGAACACAAAGTTCAAGGTCGACTCCCACTTTTCCAATGCATAACCTTTCATTCACTTCTCGCGTTCGATGAAGTTGCAGTGTTGAAATTTTTTCCGGCGAAACATCAGAAGAGTATGGCTCGTGAAAACTTTCGAGTTCACACATATTAAGGAAGGCATAGGTTCAAGCCATCGGGGCTTCTTAGAACATATACCACGAACTTTAGGAGTAATTAACACAAACTCGATAGTAGAGCAAGTTCAAAAGCAGATGATACAATTTACCAAAGGCATTATATACCCATGGAAAGGTTCTCAAGGTTATTAAATATGAAGGACACTGTCGGATAGAATCCAACAAAGGAACCGATGGTCCACAAGGGATCTGATGTGAGCATCGATACTCAACCAGAGGAAGAAGAATGCACGGGCATCATATTATAGAACATCTGAACAATTCGATGCTTAGATAACAAAGGAATTATGATTTCCAAAACAAGGGATCAGAAGCAGACGCTCTGATCAAGGATGGATAAGTTGGATAGACCAGAGGCACAATTGACGACAAATAGTTTGGTCAAGAACCAGCTCATGTTCAAAAAATGATGTCTGAGCCGAAAGGATAATTTAAAAGGATCAACTGATGATTGCGTGCTTTCACACACATGTTGAATCGATAGGATCAAAATGATCGTGTCAAGGGATACTAATGAATATTCCTACACATATGGAAAGCATCCATATTGCAAGCAGACAAGTATTTGCCGAGCAATAGTTTGAAGAGGATACTCGGAAGATCGAATAGCATTTGGAAGACTTTTATGAAACACATGAACAACTGGGGATGAGCAGATACTCGACAAGTGCGAGGATTTATTTGAAGGGGTATTCATGTGGCAAAGAACTGCTAGGTAGTAGGCACAAAGTATTCTCGGAATAATAGAGAAAACTTCGGGGTATCTTGTAATAACAAGATCAATGGGGGATGATCGTATGAATGGCAAGTGTAAGTAGTCATCCATAAGGATTTATCGGTGGTCGGGAATAGCAAAAGTGATGGGCACAAAGTCTCGAAAGAATATCAAAGAGTATCTTCGGAATCTTCTGATGTAGCAGGCGATCCTCTGCAGTAAGGGGCTCTCCGGGTGGATGTGATCACGAGATCCTAATCTTAGAGTTAGCAAATTCATTTAACCCGAATAGTAGAGAGATCAGAGTCCCAGAGTAAAGGTCGAGGAGTAAAAGATCCTAGTACCACCCGATGGCGACGTGGGCCCGTAAGGCACACAGCCAAGTTAGTAAAAGTTTTTGTAATGTCTAGACTCGACTTCGGCCAAGGAGTGTGGAAGGGGGATTCCTACAGGCAGTTGGCTCTGATACCAACTTGTGACGCCCCCGATTCAATCGTACACTAATCATGCATGCAAATGTGTACGATCAAGATCAGGGACTCACGGGAAGGTATCACAACACAACTCTACAAATAAAATAAGTCATACAAGCATCATAATACAAGCCAGGGGCCGCGAGGGCTCGAATACAAGTGCTCGATCATAGATGAGTCAGCGGAAGCAACAATATCTGAGTACAGACATAAGTTAAACAAGTTGCCATAAGATGGCTAGCACAAACTGGGATACAGATCGAAAGAGGCGCAGGCCTCCTGCCTGGGATCCTCCTAACTACTCTTGGTCGTCATCAACGGGCTGCACGTAGTAGTAGGCACCTCCAGTGTAGTAGTCGTCGTCGACGGTGGCGTCTGGCTCCAGGGCTCCAGCATCTGGTTGCGACAACCAGGTAGAAGGGAAAGGGGGAAAGAGGGAGAAAAGCAACCGTGAGTACTCATCCAAAGTACTCGCAAGCAAGGAACTACACTACATATGCATGGGTATATGTGTAAGGAGGCCATATCAGTGGACTGAACTGCAGAATGCCAGAATAAGAGGGGGATAGCTAATCCTGTCGAAGACTACGCTTCTGGCAGCCTCCGTCTTGCAGCAAGTAGAAGAGAGTAGATTGAAGTCCTCCAAGTAGCATCTCCAAGTAGCATATCCAGGTAGCATCTCCAAGTGCATCTCCAGTCGCATCGCATAGCATAATCCTACCCGGTGATCCTCTCCTCGTATCCCTGAGGTAGAGCGACCACCGGTTGTATCTGGCACTTGAAAGGGTGTGTTTTATTAAGTATCCGGTTCTAGTTGTCATAAGGTCAAGGTACAACTCCAAGTCGTCCTGTTACCGAAGATCACGGCTATTCGAATAGATTAACTTCCCTGCAGGGATGCACCACATAACCCAACACGCTCGATCCCATTTGGCCGGACACACTTTCCTGGGTCATGGCCGGCGTCGGAAGATCAACACGTCGCAGCCCCACCTAGGCAAAACAGAGGGGCCAGCACGCCGGTCTAAACCTAAGCGCACAGGGGTCTGGGCCCATCGCCCATAGCACACCTGCACGTTGCGTGGGCGGCCGGAAGCAGAACTAGCCCCCTTAATACAAGAGCAGGCTTACGTTCCAATCCGGCGCGCGCCGCTCCGTCGCTGACGTCTGAAGTGCTTCGGCTGATACCACGACGTCGGGATACCCATAACTACTCCCACGTAGATGGTTAGTGCGTATAGGCTCGTAGCCAGACTCAGATCAAATACCAAGATCTCGTTAAGCGTGTTAAGTATCCGCGAACGCCGAACAGGACCAGGCCCACCTGTCTCCTAGGTGGTCTCAACCTGCCCTGTCGCTCCGCCACAAGTAACAGTCGGGGGCCGTCGGGAACCCAGGCCCACCTCTACCGGGGTGGAGCCACCTGTCCTTTCAGCCCCCAACTCCGAACAGTATCACAGGTAATGTAACAGTGTAAAGTATATAGTAAATGCCCGTGATCACCTCCCGAAGTGATCACAGCCCAGTAGTATAGCATGGCAGATGGACAAGAGTGTAGGGCCACTGATGGAACACTAGCATCCTATACTAAGCATTTAGGATTGCGGGTAAGGTATCAATGACTGTAGCAGCAATGACAGGCTATGCATCAGAATAGGATTAACGGAAAGCAGTAACATGCTACACTACTCTAATGCAAGCAGTATAGAGAAGAGTAGGCGATATCTGGTGATCAAAGGGGGGGCTTGCCTGGTTGCTCTGGCAAGAGAGAGGGGTCGTCAACTCCGTAGTCGAACTGGTCAGCAGCAGCGTCGGTCTCGTAGTCTACCGGAGAGAAGAGGGGGGAAGACATAATGAATACAGAGCAAACAAAGCATCACAAAATATAACAAGGCAATACGCGGTGTTCGGTGTGCCCTAACGCGGTAGTAGGTGATACCGGTGAAGGGGGGAAAACATCCGGGAAAGTATTCCCGGGGTTCTGTATTTTCGGGCAGAGGAGCCGGAGGGGGGGAAAGTTGCGAGTTCGATAGGTTAGGGGGGTGTGGCGGACGAACGGACCGCGTGTCCGGATTCGTCCCGTCGTTCTGAGCAACTTTCATGTTGAAATTATTTTAATCCGAGTTACGGATTAAAAGATATGATTTTTTAAAGATTTTATTAATTTCTGGAATTTAATCAATTAATTATTTAATTAATTCGAAAATGAATTAATGATATCAGCATGATGTCATGCTGACATCAGCAGTCAACAGAGTTGACTGGTCATCCTGACTAGTGGGTCCCACTGGTCAGTGACACATTTTAATTAACAGATTAATAAAACTAATCATAATTAATTAAGGGGGTGGGCCCCACTGTCATACTAATTAATTAGCTAATTAACAGTAGTTAATTAAGTTAATTAATCATTAGGTTAATTAATTTTAATTGGTTAATTTAATTAGAAATAATTAAGTTAATTAATTAGTTAATTAATTAATTTCATTATTTAGTTATTATTATTATTATTTTCTAATTATTTTTATTTTATATTTATATTTTTATTTTATCAAAATGTTCTCTGGGCGGGGCCCACTTGTCATTGGCCCCGGGGGCCTTAGCGGATCGGGCGCAGGGCGTTGGGCGCTGGGCGCAAAGCGGGCCGGGGACCGATCGGGCACCCGCACAGAAGGGGCGAGGCCATGGCCGGTGGCGGACCCATGCCAGGTGACCACCGGCGGCGGCGACGGAGGAGCACCGGAGCGCCGCGGTGGCGGACCGGGATAAGGCCGGTGGCCAGGGACTGCGGGCGCGCGAGCCGATGGCCAGGCGCCGGCACGAGCGCGAGGGGGCGCGGGTGGGGGGAGCGAGCGGGCCACACAGTAGCGCGGGCGACAGCAGGGGAGCACGGCGGGAGCTAGCGGGTGCAGGCCACAGGCGGGGAACGGCGAGCAAGGGGACCGGAGGAGAGGAATCTCACGAGGGGATGTAGGGTCCGGGCAGTGGGGGTCGAGGAAGAAGACAGGGACGACGCAGTCTGGCGGGGAGGCGATGCCGGCGAGGTAGCGGGCGATCCGGTGGTGGCGGCGTCGAGCGATGACGGGGTGGGGGCCCCGAGCACTGGGCACCAGTCAGGAGGAGGTGAGGACGGGGCAGCAACCGGGCCGCCGGCGACGAGGGCGGCAAGGGGTTGAGCGGCGACAGCGAGGAAGCACCAAGCG